>NW_009927754.1:0-15661 GCF_000696875.1 Nestor notabilis | reverse complement strand
TCAGCAGGAGTGTCTTTTGGGAATAGGAAACAGGAAAAAGGCATTGGAGAAAGTAGGTGGGAAACAAAACTGGGATGATAACAGCAGAGTGTTATCTTCTGGGAGGATGCACATCAACTGAGAGCAGCACATCTCTGCTTTGGTTCCTCAGAGTGCAACTAGCACTTGCTTTGTGCCCGCAAGCACACTGCGCCAGTACCCGTCCCTAGGTACCCGTCTGCTGTGTAGTGCGCTGCAGTACTGCGCTAAGGCTTTACCTCTGAATGGTACTGTTATGGTAACACAAAGTGAGGAAGATGGATACAAAACGTATTCAAGAGCAGTTTGAGGAATAGGATGAGCTAGAGGAGAAGAATAGAAGGGAATTACAACAAATTAAATGAGCATGGATTTACTAACAGAGAAGTGTCTTGGTGATGTGTGAACTACTCTTTAGGGATAGAGGCAGCCCACCTGCTTTAGACTGTTGATGTATCTCAGCAGCAGTTGGCAAGATCTAGACACCTAATTTGATGATATAGTCAAAATAGAAACTCTAGAGACTGGTGCAGCATGCCTAAACTGGAAAATCTAATTGGAGAGATTAAATCTCTCCTACTCTGGTATATTTTAGTTGAAAACACTTCTAAAAAGACATACAAATAAGAAAAACAAAGCACAACAAACAAACAAACCTGTCTTCATGGCGAGTTTATACTATTTTAACAATCAAATCATATAATTTAAGCTTGAAGGAACCTCTGGATAGAGGTCATCTAGTTCACCCTCCTGCCCAAAGCACTGTCAACCTCAAAGTTAGATCTGTTTGTTCAAGGTCAGTCCAGTCAACTTTGTGTACCTTCAGGGATGGCTATTCCATAACCACTACCTTGTTGTAGTATTTCACTATACTATTTGCAATTTTTTGTAATGATATCTAATTGTTATTTACCTTGTTGCAGGTTTCTTTTGTCAATAGATATGTCTCAGCTTTATTCATACCTGTTGTGCTACAGTGTAGCTACAGCACAGATAAATCAGAGTTTGCTTTAAATGAGCTGGGTTTAGCATGAGTGCAACTAGTTACAGCAGTGTGGAGCTAAGAAGGGCCTGTAAAATCCACCTGAGAAAGATGGAGTGGACAGTCAAGGAAAGGCCTGCATAATCTCTTTATCAAGAGGGCAAAATGGGACTGAACAGACACAATTCAATAGCATGGAATAGTAGGAGAATATTGGATATTTCAAACACTGTGTTAAGTCACAGCTAATTGGTATTTTATTGCCAAGTTTTGTAGTATCTCAAACTGCTGCCTCCTAAATTGCATTAAGTGTGACATGCAAGTCGTATTCTATTCATCAAAATGCTGCTAAAAGGCCAGCCTCAAACTGATGCCCTTTCAAAGTGAGCAAGGAATGGCTGAGGATGAACTAAAGCAGTCAGATGCGAGAATAGAGGGAATGCAACACAGAGGATAGAGTTTAGTAAATTGACAATATCCAGGCAAGGTTGAAATGTTATCTAGGCATTGTAACCACAAAGAACTGAAAATGAAAGAATCCCTTACGGATACAGCAAGTCTGCGCAGATGGGAGGGATGTAAGAGTTACATGTTTGTGGTGAAAAGGTATTACTTGATTAGCAAAAGCTCTAAAAAGCTGGTGGCACAGGGAAAAGGAGGAGTTTCTGTTACTGAGAGGAGATGTAATGTTTACTTCCAGTAGTGCCCTGACTCTTGGAAGCTGGGAATACTGAAGGACACAAAGGAAGTAGCTGTGCATAAATGAATGCAAGAAACTAATGACAACTTAGGCATACAGATTTAACGATGTGAATGTGGTGGTATTTTGGAGCCCTCTCAAATCTTGGGTGCTCTTTTGCTTTGGTGACTGTATATTCCCTGAGAGATTAACAGAAGACCCTAAATGCTCACAAGGAAATGCTCCTGGGAAATTGAGTTCTCAAGCTACTTGAGAGTACCAGAATACTATCTAGGAAGCAGTGTCCTATTTCTGTGAAGTTAGTGAAAGAGTTGTGCTCAGGATGCTCAACAGAAAGTTTAAGGAAGAGGCTAGTGGCACAACCTATAGCAACCAAACCCACAGATCCAATGTGATGAGTCACTGACACAACAGCTTGTTGAGTGTTCAGCTTTCCCAGTGATGTATAATAATTTTAAACAATTAGGTTGGTACTTCTAGTATCATCTTTATTTGAGGTCTATGGCAGGAGATAAAATACAAAACACACTAAAAAAAAGCAACATATAGAAACTTGCTATCAGTGACTTAGACCAGTCTGAAGTCAGATGAGCTGCTAAGAAAACATTAAGAGTATTAAGATAGAAAATTAACTGATTCATGATCTCAGCTTTACGTATCAGCAGGATGCACTGTTAAGAGTGGGTACTGTTACAGAAGCTCAGATAACAAGAGAAAACTCTGTTCTTTTCAGGGGTAGAGTTGCAAAGAAGTTAGAACAAGATCAAAAGATGAGGTTCTAATGAGTGAAGCATTACTACTTATAAAGCAAAAATAATGAAAAATTCATTTGCTGAAACAATGTGATAGCCAAGCTGCGTAACATAAACATAGGGGGTGGGGGGGTGCGTGGCTGTATTCACACAGAGCTTTTAATTTGAGATAGCTTTGTTTTCAAGGAAAAAAGGTGGTTGGTATGATAGTGTTAAGAGCTGAAAGGGAAACAAGTTTGTTGCATCTCAATTAGACACAGGGAAAGTAGATTTGTTTTCAAGAACACTAGATCAGAGAGCATTTGCCTCTAATGGCTTAGTTCACTATAATGTAAAGATCAGGGCAATTTATAGAACTCTGCTCCGTCTTGTTATAGCCTAAATTTCATGCATGTTTAATTTAAGCTTTGGCACAAATATAACTTCCTTTTCACTGGAGTTTATTCTTCTCTTCAAGTAGACCCTAAGAATATTCCACTGTCTCTTTCTCCAGTAAGTTACATTAGTTGCCAGCTCAAAAGATGGGGTGAGCTCAAATTTGAGTTGTCTTACATTGTTTGACTACAGTAACAGCTTTGTCTGTTTGGAGGTAGTTGTTTGCTGGAAAACATTAAATACTGATTTGCCTTCCTTTCATTTTCTCCCATTATAGTCTCTGTAAGAAGACAAAAGTAAATTTGAGTAAAATAAAGTCAAAACTGGGTGTTCAAGTGTCTAAAGCTAAGCCACATCTGTGTGTATGTTTCTGTGTTTTCCATCCACACAGCTGCTAGGGAGCACTGTTGTGCTTTGTGTAGGACTAGGGCAAGATGGCACAAATTCTGGAACTTCAGCCGTTGCTTGCACTAATTGTAGGTAAAGATCATGCTTCATGGCCTGAAATTCATAAAATTCACCCTGAGTTAGGAAACATAAGAGCACAAGGTCCAGTGGTTATCAAACATACCACAGTGTGAAAAAGGGAGTCACCCAGGATGTGGCAGTACATTGTAATACGGCTTTAGTTCAGATAGTTTTCTGAGTATGATACTTCCTCAAAATTTCCCTGTCTATTACTGTGATCATCATTCTTTAGCCAAGGTCATAAACCACTGATAATACATTTCACTTCTCAGGAACAAATGTTTTTCTAAACCCTTTTCAGAAAACAGGCATTTTGATCACTTATTAGTGGTTGCACACTTTCATATCAACACATTTTAAATGTTCCTTATGCACGTTACTCAAATTGCCATTTTAAAAAAGTATATAATGTTTACTGTTGAGAATTGTTAATTTGTGGATCTGTGGCAATATTGTTTTATGGTTTAAATGTGTTGCAGAGCATCAGTTTCCTCATCTTGGTCTAGGGACACAGTGGTACAGAACAGGCACAAATGCTTCTCATGAAGGGCAGTGTCCAGGACAAAGATCCTGTTTCTTCCTCTTCAGATACTCTGAAGTGGAAGGAAAGTGCTCATTTTCCTTCCCACCTCTTTTTTCCAGGATGCCACAGAAGTTGTGTCTGAATTCTTTTTCCCTAGAGACCAGTAATTCTACTTCTTAAGCTTGTATTTGGAGGCTATAATTCTTAGGGGGGTAGCCTACGCAGGGAGAGGTCTGATAATTTCTACTCTTAGCTTGCCCACATTATCTTCTCTTCAGAGGTTCCTGCTCCACCTCAGTGCAGGAAGGCTCTGTTATTTGAAGAGCTCCCAAGCCATTGCAAATTATTGCTGACACAATAGGGAAAGCTGGAATCTGTGGCAGTTTACCATTCTGTAAGTTATTACAGTTCAGGAAATACTTCTTAAAAGTCTAAGGGAACAGTGAGACAGGCAGCCGCATATAGAAGCCATAACAGCTATTCCTGGTGATCACTTCTGTGCATTTCTTGCACCAGACCCTTTCCCAGAATGACAGTCATTTCTAGAAAAGTCTTGATGGACCTAAGAGGGTAGACAATGAAAGAGTATTTTGCTTTTCCTGTTTTGACCTTCCCCTCTGTGTTATCTTGCAGTTTAGCAGTGCAAAGGTATCGGCAAATAGTATATCTTCTTTCTGTGGCTACTGCAAGAGAATGTTGCTGGTCAATATGTACATATGCTGCCCTCTGAGTGCTGCTGGGCCAATCTGTGCCCAAGAACTAGCCTTCCACAGCTGTTCTCAGTGCAATTGCTATAAAATCTGCTCTGAGCATTGCTGTCAAGTCAGAGACACTCATCTACTCAGACTCCCACTGTGCCTACATGAACACTAGTAAAGGTGGAATTTTCATGGTGTAACCAATATTGTTAGCAAAGAGACCACATCCGTTTTGCTGATTTCCAGTTGCTGCTGCTGGTCTCTTGCTGGAATGTGTGCACTTTGAGCTACTTTTTCTAGAGCTGAGCTGCTTTGTTGGAGGTTGTTATCAGCAAAAGACGTCAGGCAGTGTCAGTCTAGGGCTTTCAGACACGGTTATGCTGCAGGAGTGCATCCACTCTGGCATTTCATGGTCACTGCATGTCACCTGTGACCTCTCATGCTTCATGCAGACAGCAGAAGGCTGGAGTGTTCCAAGTTACCTCACGTGTCTTTTTGCATGGCTGCATACAAAGCTGTGGTAACAAAACACCACACACTTTTCATTCATTGTTGTGTATCCAAACCAAAGCGATCTGCTGACCAGCTTGATGTATATCCATTTCTCATACGGTTTCTAGAATTTCACATATGGAATTGCTGACTCTGAAAGTTATCTAAAGGAATTCTTGCCCAGTTCAATGGCAACAAACATTATACAGAGGCTTGACCTTATCAGCAGGCAATTGTTTGTTCCTTGAAGCTATGCAGAGGAAAGTGCTAAGCACAATTCACTTGAGTCTCTACAAAACCAACACAAAGCCTTCTCCAGGGTTTATCTCCAGGAATTATGTGGAATTTTTCTAGTATGTTTTGCTGGATTATCTAAAGAACAATAATGAAGTACTCACACCTTCTTTTGGTTTCTGCGTCACTGGGGACATTCAGATTCTTTCCACAGGTGGCAGCAATAGTTACCAGTAAGACTTACGTATTCCTCTAAGCAATACCATGGACAAGTGCACCTATACTGCCTTGTTATAGCTTTTGCTTCAATACAGCTTACATTTCTAATTTCCATTTCTCTATTATGGACAAAGTTTAAATATCTTTCTTCATATACTCTCTTCCCTCAAGAAAAAATCCACTGTTAACCTGGCAAGCCAGCAGCAGGAGCAGAGGAAGCTCTGAATTAAAATGCTCCAGTGCATTGCAATTACCCAACTTCGCTTTTGCTTTCAACAGCCCTAATTTTGGCTGTTGTTTTGCATTTCAATGTTTAATAATGCATATATCTAGCCAACTGTCAGTCTCTTTTCTGAACTGATGCGCTAGTTTAACATTGATACAAAGCCCCAAACTATCGGCTATACTCCTTAAAACAGAAGACGTGTCACTCATAAAGTGGTTCTCCCTCAAAATGGAGCACCCCTATAATCTCTTATACAAGCTAACAGCATGTCTATTGTAGGTGGTAAATGACCACAGTAAGAATTCCAGAATAGGTCTCCAGATAGACACTGGTCTAGAAAAATAGCCTGGTGAGAGGAGGTTATACCAAAACAACCTACTCTGCATTTGATGCAAGCTGGTTATTTCAATATAAATAATATTATAGAAGAGTGTCCACACTGGGAACTATTATAATACATTTCACCACACTGAGAAGCACAAACCAGAAAGAATAGTACTTTTATTTTAAACGATATCCAGACTATGTGAGCTATTTATTTCAGCCTATTTCCATTGTAAGAGTAGTATTAGCCTGTTTCTGTGCAGGGATTCTTTCTTGGTGTTCTCAAAAGCTGTTTTCCAAGAGGTTACTAAAATGACAGATCTGTGGAAAACTAATATTCTGGTTGGAAAGATGTATTTTTCTTCTTCCATTTCTTAGACAGCACGCCTTTCCCTTAAGTTTGCTTGGTCCACAACAGAATCTTATGTACTGTTAGGGAACGTGTAAACCTTACCTTGTCCAGTTCTATGGCAAACATAACTGTGTTTCTGTGAAAGAGATACTTGTATCTGTTTCAACCAGTGCTAGAGAAAATGGTCTCTCACCTCCATCTTTGATAGCCTGTTAATGGAAATACTCACCAAATCTAGGAAATGAAGTTTGAAATAGTCATTCTTCTTGGAAACAGCGTTCCATGTTTTCACAAAGTCAGCCCCTTCCATTTTCACTAAGAATATTTGTATAACACTTTTCCAAACAAGAAGAAAGCATTTCCTTTCACTGCCAATTAATACTCTTTCAGCTAAGGATAGTAACATCAGAGTTAGGTTTTCAGCACAGAGCACAGTATGTGCACATGAGCTCCAACTGAGACAATGGTAGAGGCAAGCACCTTGTGTGCCAGCAGCATGCAGCAGCCCATATCGTCACTACAGAATCATTCCACTGTCTTTAAGAAAGCCTCAGCAGGGTACCCTCTGTTACATATGCTTTCGTCTTCTCTGCAGTGGAAGAAAGGAATTTAGTTGGTGATGTACAAAACTTTACCAACTTGGAGGAAAAAAGGCTAATTAAAATAAAAGGTCCTCATCATATTAAAATTCCAGTTGTGTACAATAAATGTATCAGAGGGAGAGATTAAAACTCATTAAATTAACAGAAAGTTGCTATCTATACATTCAGTTTCTGTCCTTTTCTGCGATACACAACAGGAAGTAGGTTATTGGCCTTCCTACAGCAGAGTGCACATGCTCTGTGTTCTTCCTTTAAAACGTGCACACACTGGCAGGATTGGTCTTGCTTAGTTCCTATCTTACTGTCAGTGATGAAGAAGTCCTAAAATTTCTCCTGTTTCCATCCAGCATCATCCAGTGATTAGAAGGTGGTACAGTAAAGAAGGTAGCGCTGCATGTTCTCAGGGAATGACGTGAAATTCTCTCCAGTAATTCTGGCTGTGAACAGTTGTTGACCATAACCTTTCTTCCTCCTGACAAAGGAAAATGAGGTGGGAATTGTTTTTATTGCAGCAAACATTTTAAATGGAAGTACAGAGCTGGATGAATTGTAGTGACAGAGAGAGCAATCAGTTACCTGAAACTGTCAGCGTCTGGGAGTCAAATCTAGGAAAAATCCTGCACAGGTTCAGTGTAGCTCTGTTGCTTTTTTTAACCTTACAGACTTCTATGCTAACCTGGCTTGTGAGACTCACTTAAAGGGTAGTTGGGAATGCTGTGTTTCCACTAAAATAAAAAAATGCATTTTTATGCTGATTTAAAGTTTAAGTCTTTATTTCTGGTATGTATAGACTAGTAGGCTCAAATTTATTTTGTTTTTTCTCTTATTGTTCTTATGAGGCCTTCATCCCAACTGACTGTAGCACCAGCGTGCTGCATTTCTATGTATTAAGCTTATTTCTAGGACTTCATATAAAAATTGAAAAGAAAAGACTGCACCACCAGCTATCACTGATGCTCAGTGTACAAATCAAACAGGAATTGAGAAAAATATACTATGGATAATGCCTTAAGTAGATCAGGCTTGAAATACATAAGCTCTCACTCCAGAGACCGTGCTGGGTCTACAGTTATTTCCCCTACGTGCCTTTATCTGGCTTAACAGATGATCTACTCTGGAGCTGGTCACTCCATCTGATACAATTTTAAGTTAACACTATCAGGTATAGTTTGGGTAGATATCATTGGTCTTATCTCTGGTAAGTTGCCCTGTGACAAGGTTCCAAAGGGATTGAAGTGCCACCTTGGACTGAGCAACCCAAAAAAGTGAACTGGAAATTCTGTCCAGGAGAGCAGCCTCGCAGTACAGCCCTAGACTCTGCATTGGCCCCAGTATTTTCATTTTAACCAAGAACTTGTTTGCCTTGTAGCATTTCAGCCTTTTCTCCCAAATTTCTTGTTGCTGTGACTAAAACTGTTTAGCACTAAAGAACTCCTTTTCAGAATCTTAGAACCAGAGAACAGTTAGGGTTGGAAGGAACCTTCAAAGCTCATCTAGTCCAACCCCCTGCAATGAACAGCAACATCTTCAATTAGACCAGGTTGCAGTAGCTTTAATTATGAATGTTGTGGACTTAATTTTGGTCTTACAATCTTCATTAAGTTCTTTTACTCTCAAGAGTTGACTTGGTGTCTTTTACAAGGACCATTTTGAGAGGATGCTGGCAATCACAATTGCTGTCATAAAACCGAATGTGGAAAATCCCTTTAGTTTGCAGCATCCCCAGGTCTGGGTGTGCCTGGATCCCTGGCTGAGCACACTGCCCAGCACTGAGCACCCACCCTTTGGGGCAGGCAGAGTGCAGGGAAGCCCCTCACCTCTTGGTTCTCAGTCACACAGCTCCCACTACACAGAGGCAGCTGGAATGCAAACTTCTTCCCCTTTCCTTTACCACCAAGCTAATTTTACAGTGCTACAAATGTTGCACTGGAGGGGGTATTTCTGCACTTGCCACCGCGGCGCTCTTGTTGTCCCCTCCCCCCCCCCCCCCCCATTAGGGATTTTTAAACCAGCAGCTTCTATTTATTCAGAAAGTATTCAGACTTTTGTTAGTCAAGTCTACAGCTCTTCTGCTACACTGCTTGTAGAAGCAGCATAATTGAAAGAGCTGATCCTGTGGACACAAAACAGAAGCTGTGATCATCCACAGCTTGGCTTTGCCAGTCAGTTTTCTTTTTTAAAAAAAATCCTTCAAATTTCTCACACTTTTCAGGTGGTTACTTCTGTCTAAAAGCCTTCAAAGAACTGAATTCTGCACATTCCCAGTTTAACTGCACATCTCTAAGCATATGATTGCTGGTTTCTTATATAGCTTTCAGCTTATTCCCTTCATTACATAACTTCTTAATTTGGGAACAGTGATTAGTTACTTTTGTGTGTGTATCTCGGTTCTCATGAACTTTAGCATCCCTTCTTTGTCTGTTCACCATTTAGGTTACAACATCAGCAAAGAAGGATGAATGCCTGTTCTAATTAGTTCTTTCCCTGGAGGATCACACAGATCTCAAGTCAAATTCCTGTAAGCACATTTGCTTTAGAGTGCAGTTTCCAAACTGAGTTGTCAGGTTTTTGATCAAGAACAAGGAAATGATGGTATAGAATATTAAGAAAGAGTGCATGTGTTAAAGGGACATTCATGTAAGTCCTAATGGGAAAGAGACAATGATCTTCCTTGTGAATTGTAGCATTTACTGAAGAGCGTAAAAATAAAACTAAATTACACTTCCAATAATATTTAGATTAATTTGTATGTCACCGGTTGGCCATAAGCCAGTGTTAAGCTTCAGGTCACTGCAGAAAGTTACTAAACTGTTCGTACAGAAATTATCCCAGCACTATTTTCTGGCTGTTGAGATAGCTGTTACGGGCGTGAATAGAGTCAACATACAGAACCTTTGCTGGCTGCACTGACTTCCCTCCATGTTTCGTACATGTCACACTAATGTCCTCACCAGCAGCCAAGTGTTTGTGTCTGAGGGGGGTTTACAGAGCAAGACTGAAAGGGTTACACTTGTTCCCTGCTAACAGGCATGTCACAGGGACAGCTGCTGCATGAGAGTGAGTTGGGGGGAAGGAAGTCTTGTAGAACCCACCTCCCCTTACATTTATTTAATCCCCATGAAGGAAAGGGTAATAATGCTAATAATGTGCCACCAACAAATAGGCCTGTCCTTTCCATCAAGACCAGACAGCATCATCTTGCAGCTGTTACAGTGCAAGTAGGAAAAAAAGAGCTTGAATAAGGAGCAGCTGGCACCTTGTGCCTTGTCTGTGGACACACAGACTTCTCCTTTAGATGGTTTAATACCTTAAAAACTATACATGCTTCAGCTGTAGTCCCAACTCCCTGCTTAGATTTGCAGGCATTTGTATATTGTGAGAGATCAGCTAAGATCTTTCCGATGTTTCAAGGTCCTGACAGACATTTTGGTCTGTCCTTTGCAGTTGTTATATGGCAGCACATATAGGCAGCTTTGGTAAGTTCAATTTTTGCTAATGACTGTCTGCAGGAGGTCTCAAAGCAGTGAGCTGCAAATGGAAGCTCATGGGGTGGATATATTTCAACTATCTTCCCTTTGCAAGAGAGAAAAGATAATCATTATCTCTGTCTTACTGGACCGGCCATATGCTGACCTCCTGCTAAGACACAGATATTTAGATCTGTAGCATGCACATGAGAAGAGGATGTGGGATGATATCATAACCACATGGTCTGTAAAGGTAGTTTGAAAACTCAGATTTGGTATCTATAGCTGATGAGGTTAGACTTCCCTTTGTTTAGGATAGCTGTGAGTGGCTTCACTGTTTAGATTCCTGCAGAGTTACTTTTAAGACTGTCCTTGGTACCTTTCAAACAGCAGACCTTTCCACTGGGCCGAGAAAAGTAGTGCAAGAGCCTGAAATCAGAACCAGGCTTGCCGATCTTACAGATTCTGGCATCTTTCAGTACCTGCTTCCCTGCCTGATGTGAAACCATGCTGTACTTGGGGAGCAGTGGTCACCTCACTGACAGTGAGAGCTCTGTGGTGTTGTGGCTAACCTACAGCATTAGCACTGAAGCTATAGAGTCTTTACACCTGTGCTTCCAAACTGCTACGTGTGTCCAACTAGAAGTACAAGTTTTGTAGGAAAATGGTATGTGAGTGCTGACACTCTCTGCAGATCTGTGTGGCTGGAAACTGCTACTGATGCTGCATCAACAGTGGATGAGCAAAATTAACTTTAGAAACCCTGGTTCTACTCTTTGCTGTAAGTCTGAGCATGGATATTACAGGTCAACAGCTAAATCCTATGATCTGTCACCCCACCATTTACTTGGTATATGGTACACAAATACCAAAGATGGGAATGAACAAGGAAAGTGGTTTGTTTCAACCTATTTGGGGTAACAGGGAGCTTATCCTTGGGAAACAGAGTAAATACACTCTTTTTTCGTAATGGTGAGTAGCAGAACTTTAATTAAGTTGCCTTTATTGAGGTATTTCTTAAGGTTTGCAAGTGTTTAAAGAGGATTTTTTTTACTGTTTTGGTTAACTAAGTTATACTAGTTCACCGCAAACTTTTGTGCCAAGAAGCCTATTTTTGTGCCTTTTTGTTTTGCTATTTATTTATTTATTAGGCTTTGAGATAAGTATTTCATTGAGGTTTTGGTGGCAGAGGTGTTATGTGGTTTATGTGTTTCCTACTGCTGTTTTCTCAGGAGAGGCTTTCTGTAATAAGCTGTACTCCCACTATATCCGCATTTGTCCTCACTTCAGTATTAACTCATCATCTCTTCATCTGATTTCTAACTGTAAATACAAAAACCTTGTGCTCAGGTGTGTGCCAGTAATTTACACCTGAGATAGTCAACCTATTGCATCATAGAGATCTAAGAGCTAGGCAAGTGCTGCTTGCTCTCACTGTTGGTAACCGTACAGCTTCAGGCTAAACTGGCTGAAGGCTCAGTCCTGCTGCCTGCATTCTGCAGTTACTTTGAAAGAGCAGGAAAGGGACCAGCTGCCTTGCTGGGAACCCAAGCAAGGCTCTCGGAAGTCCCAGGCAAACACAGAGCACTGAACCTTGCTGTGTGCATCACCAGTATGGCTTTGTAATGGGACAGATTCCTCCAAGTCAAACCAAAGCCACCACACTCAACTTCTCTGCAAAGAAGGCATAGATAGCCCTTGTGGGATATATAGCCCCTCCTCCTTGTATTAGGAGACAGTTCTGCTCAGTCTGACATAGATCTGGAGTGGAAAGTCACTAGATACTTCACTTTTATATTACTATAAATGAGCAGAATTTAAGCCACTGCTAAAACTGGTCTTTTGTTTAGTGCCAAGCACAAAGGAAAGGAAATTCTATTGAAAAAAATAGAACACATGGAGTCCATGTTGAGTTTTGATCTCCTAGAACCTAAGACTTTTTTTCCCACCACTTTAAAGTCCTAGCTTGCATCAATACAGATTTAAATACATGACCTTCCATCAGTTGATTTTGGAGTTCCTGCAGGTTTTGGTATGATCTTTAAAAGGATACCCAATCTGCTTTGTGGCTGATGTAACCTCCTTTGTGCTGGACATGAAGGTGATGTGAAATGTTACAAATTCAAAGATGGAGTATTGCTGCCTGAGCCTTGGTTGTGGAATAAGGGACCCTCCACAGACTGTAGTATGAGAGCTTCCATGTGACTTACTGGGGCTTGTACAGGCAGGGAACAGATGGCAGATCCCAGCATACACTTGAATGACTGCAAGTTAAGGCATTAGACAATAGAGGGCAGGATTTAAGCCAGGAATGGATTGCAAATTTTATTTTTCCTAACTAGAATGGAAAGGATCAGGTAGACACCAAAGTGTCAAAGACCTTTTTCAGTGGGCTAAGGCGGGGCCGGTCTTCTGTTTTCACTTGCTTAGGAGAATGCAGAGAGAGGAAATCTGAAATGCATCGCCCCTAGGCCACAGGCTAGAGATAGGAATACTTCCCCCTTCCCTCTGAAATGCTTTCATTCCACACAAATACTTAGTTTTTAGGCATCTTGTTTTTAGGCATCTTGGTGATGGCAGATTGTCGCTGCCTCACGGGAAACAGAGTTCTGCTCCTGGAGCAAGTCAGACCTACTGTGATGAATCCCAGATGAGATGTGGGAAAGCCTAGGGAAGTCTGGCTTGAGGGTGGAAGATTCGACTTGGAATGACGGATAATGACTAAATGGACGGTCTGGATGCACTCAGAGCGTAAGTAGGCAGTAACAGGAGGTAGCGGTACCAACTTGTATTTTTCAGATTTCTCATCTCTTCCCACTGCTGTTCCCAATGGAAGGGCCAAGGAATGTGTAGATTTTGCTATTTTAACTGCACTCGGATCTCCTCTGATATAAGGAGCATGCTGGTCTAAACTAGCACTGATGCTGTACTTGATGTTTAACTCCCCATGCAGCAAAGAACTACTCTATCATTGTCCACAGTGGAATTTTGCCTTAAGAAAAAAATAGGGATTGATTTAAGTATTTGCTTAAGTGATCATCTTAGGTGAGTCATACCTGCGAGCACCTTTGAAATACCAGCATTTCAGAGCAGCATGTGGAATTAGTAGGGAAGAATTCCACAGTATTTCAGTAAAAATAAAACCGCTGATCCCAGAGCTTTGGTTTTCAGTGTCTCCCAGGCAGGATGTCGTGTACTTGTGTGGGCGAGTGACGATCGGAAGGGCACAGTCCTTTCCTACACTTCCAGCATGTTCACCACCCCCACTTCTGATGGAAGGTGCTGCAGTAAAGAAAACAGCACATTTTCAGCCATAACTCTTACGTTTTTCCTTTGTGGTCTGTTTATTGTTCATGGATTGTACTTTAGAATGTTCTTTCACGAACTAATAGGCACTATACTTACCACAAATATAGATCAGTAACGAAACCCACTGGAATATCTCCGTCTGCGTAACTAAAGAAAAAAGCCAGAAGACTTCATATCTTACAGTTAAAGCAATTCATTAACAAGAAATAGCTCATGCAACTGGAATTAATGGCCGATTTCTTCATAGTTCTGTCACTTCTAAATATTTACACGTTTATAACTGCAGGCAAACACATTGTGATCTGAAAATCTGCTCTGTGGTTTTTATGCTGTGGTGTATAGTCCAACCATGTACATAAACCTCACGTTTATCCCCGTATTTCCCAAATCCTAATAGAAATTTCAAACCTTTAAATTGGGTTTATGCTATGCTCCTGGATGTAGCTGAACTTTGTGTATAAGAATGACATCATTGTTTCTGGAGTAACTAGCCTTACATGAAAAGAGGAAAATCAGAAGCAGACTTTTAAGAGGAAAATATCAAACAAAATAAATGGTTTGAACACAATATATGATGCTTTTGGGTGCTGTAAACGTTTTATTGTTACTTGTTTGGGAAGAACTGCATAACTCACTGGGGCTCCACAACTTGTGAGTAATGCAGCCATCTCAAAATCCAACAGATTTATCAGTCATGGTCTTCAAATGAAAATCCAGGATCTCATTTCCTCCTAAGTCCTCATAAATTTTGTCCAGTGTTTAACAACAGCTCATCTGCATGTGTGCATTTATATAAGTGTACACAACCTGGCTTTAAAAGTGTAACCCGATGGAAATATTTTAGTGCTAAAATCTAGTTGCGACTTCTATTTTTAAAATAGAAGCACTGGGAACTTCAGAAACCTGACACTGATAGCAGTAATTACAGGAGATACAGTATTGCAGTTAGAGACTTTGTGCTCGAAATGAACGGTTATTCCTATTATTAATTCTGCATAGACAGTAACTCACACCTAGGCGAAGCTACAGCCTCATTCCTGTAACACTGAGCCTCACTGTGCTCTGACATGGGGCCACACTTCATCCTCCAGTTACAGGCAGAGGAGAGTGGCACCAGATGGTGATTTTCTGGGGTTGCCTTGACACTTTGTGGTGGTGAACCCCACCTGCCTTTTGGCTGACAAAGCACCCAAAGAACCTTTCTAGCACCCTCTGGAGAGGCCTCTGCTCTGGTAAGGCGACTCAACCTGGCTGTAAAAGCACAGCATCCTTACTGTACTGTTCTTGCAACAGCACTGCACCCTGCTAACTGCTGCCCTGCAGAGGATGTTGCTGTAAGGCAGCTACCTACCTGGCAGTTCCTGGGTTTTCCAAAGTGTTTCTTCATTGGTGAAGCTACTGTATTGCAACTGAATTCTGCAGCAGCAGCGCTGCTGCCCCACAGATCAGCGAGAAGCATTTCGCTGGGAAAGTTTTCTGTAAATAACACCTCTGTTGATTGTTGCCTCAACTTCTATTATTATTATCATCATCATCATTATTATCCTCATTAAGTTTATTATTATTTTCAAATTATGTGGCTGATGGGTGTGCACATGCATCTTCCTGCTCACAGCCATCCTCCCTCCTCCTCATCTGTTCGACCAGAGCCTGTTCCTGTTGCATCCCGTTGCGACATGGCAACTGAAGGCTTGTGGTGTCCCAGGTGGCGGCCGCGGCGGGAGCGCAGATCCATGTGGAAAGCCCCGCTCCTATTTCCATGCAAATGTTTTTGTTACTAAGAACTATTGTTTCAAAAAGGGAGTGGAACCCGAGCCCCCGAGGAGCGCCAAGGCTCGCTTGTCGGGGTTAATTTTAAGGTGCCATGTAAAGACTGCCCGCGAAAGCAGCAAAAGCCGAGCGCTCCCGAGAGCCGCAGCC
>NW_009927753.1:0-49798 GCF_000696875.1 Nestor notabilis | reverse complement strand
ATTATCCTTTTCCTTCAGTGGCTGTTGTGTCTCATCGCGTGGTTGTTGCCTGTTTCATTCCTCTTAGTTTTAAGATAGTTTTGAAATTTTACCATAGACTCACTGGAAAAGAAAACTGTTATCTTCCTTCCCTGCTGATGTTGTCTGCATTTCCCCCTCCTGTTTATTGGTGTAAAGTCAGGTTCTTTATACTTCCCTTTACCTTTTACCTTTTATATCCTGATAAGAAATCACAGAATCAGAATAATTTGGGTTGGAAGGGAACTTCAAAGCTTATCTAGTCCAACCTCCCTGCAATGAGCAGGGACATCTTCAAATAGATCAGGTGGCTAGAATTACATCCAGCCTGACCTGGAATGTCTCCAGGGATGGCGCATCTACCACTTCTCTTGGAAACCTGTTCCAGTATTTTACCACCCTTATTGTAACGAGGGAGGTAGGACCTGGCTAACTTACAGTGCAAGCTTCCAAGTAACTGCTTTGATTTTTCCATCATCATCCTCCCCCTACCCCTTTAGGTTTTTTGTGACTGACTGTACTTGCCAGCTGTCATAGGTGGGAGATGACCAGGAAGAATAATCAGGAGGGAAAATACCTAAATGCTGTAGGAAAACCTGCTTCTGCACTGTTACTACCCATGGACTGAAATGACTTCTAGATGGCCACTCCAATGCTGAATTGCATAGGCTGTTTAAATGAATCCGTTTTGCAGGCTACCTGTGCCAGTGCCACTGCAATGTAAATGGAGAATTCGGCTCTCTGCCATGTATAATCAGTGGCTACTTTTAAACAGTCTCAATGGAGCTGAAGTATCCTTCCCCTTGACAGTGGTAGGGCTGCTGGCACCTACCTGGTGCTGAAAGGCACGCGGGATCTGGAGGTGAAGCATCCCTGGGTGGGATATCTCCTATGTAATGCACTTGAAATGTGGCTATCATTGTGCATCAGGCTTACGATATGACAAAAATGAACATTGAATCTGGTCTTGAGTTGTTCTAGAAAGAGAAAGCTTGTTCCTGGCCTGGCAGAGAAACTATCAGAGTTAATCTGTTTTATCTTGGTTACATAAAGTACCTTTCACGTTCTCTGCAAGCAGATGCTTTAGTTGGTGGTTTTGAGGATATTTCTTCAGGAGGAGATATCAGGAAGATATTTCTTCTGGATTCATTAGGATAAACTGGTGCTTGATCTCCAAACTCCAGGAAACTCCTTCTTTCCTTGGTAGTTATGTGGATAATTGTGCCTATGTAAGAGGTTGAAATGCTGTCTCTTCAAGATATTGAAGGCCTCTGTCACCAGTAATCAGTAGTATAAAAAATGCAGTATGGTTTTCAAGACCCATTCATCCTTAAGTTTATCCCAGTGATACCCCTGCTCACTCTTTAGGAAGCATCTCTTGATGAGCACATTTGTTTGCTGCTGCTGCTGACAACTTTCTTCCCTGCTAAAATTTTATTTTCAGAAAATGTATTTGTCTAATATATTGAGCTGTTTATCCTAAGGAAAACTAATGAGATATACTGATGCTCCCTCACTTGTATTTGATGGGCACTCAAAACCTGTAGTCTCCTGCTGTAATCATGTATAATCTCACCAGCAACCAATACCATGAGCCAAATTCTGTTGGAATTGTGGCCACTCTGTACTGTGCTTCTACCACAATCTTATCCTAAAGTCTACTTAACTTTGGTGGATCAGCTGCATAGATTTACCAGAGCCACAGGGGCTCAGTGTAAGCCATCTCTCTTCTCTGATCTATGATCCATGAGCCAAATTCTGTTGGAATTGTGGCCGCTCTGTACTGTGCTTCTACCACAATCTTATCCTAAAGTCTACTTAACTTTGGTGGATCAGCTGCACTGATTTACCAGAGCCACAGGGGCTCAGTGTAAGCCATCTCTCTTCTCTGATCTATGACCCTGGTCTGTCCAGGAAAGCAAAATAGCCAGAGTATCAGTGGGGTCACATTGATTGTCAGCCATGCTGGGAGCCCCTGCAGGGCTCTGTTTCCTCCTGCCTTGGAGAGATGTCCTCAGAGAGGTGGCAGAGGGAAGGCGGTGGCAGGATTTCTTCTATCTGTAATGGCTTTGAGAGGGGATAATTGCAGACGCTCTGGTTTGCAGGTTAATCTAGAATTAGCCTATTGTTTTAATCACTTAGCCTTGTACACACAGGACCACAGGTACTCACAGGTGAATGCTGTCTTATGTACAACAGGGATGGTAAATACTGGTTGGTAAAAGGTATGGTAAAAAAGAATATAAAATAACAAGTCAGTATTTATTTTAATAACAAAAGTTACAGAGGTCCTTGGGGACAAATTCACCCACTCTTGTTTGAATGATCCTTTTATCAGCTTTTGATATCTCCTTCATTCTGCATCTGCTGTGCACTGTAGGCTTTGTACACAGGTTCTTCTCATCTATCTTGCTGATGAGGACTTGATAGAAAAGGGAATAACAGGTTTGCTTCTATGAAAACTAATAACAGCCCTATGGATTTCTTTGGATTCCCTCTTCTCACAGTCACATTCAGTGTTTTGCATAGATATGAATTGGCACTATAGCCAGCAAATAAGGAAGACATATTCACACGCACAGTCCAGCTGCTTCTACACATGCTGTCCTCTACACTGAAATAGTGCCTTCACAACTGTTTTACAGGGTGCAATTGCCCAAATTCTACTTGCAGGTCTGATTATGGTATGAGTCTTGAGAAGATAGCCTGTTACTACTGCATAAGTAAAAAGGCTAACCATGTGTTATGCTCAGTTATGTTGATTGATGAAGAGACACAAATCTTGTTACTCACAGTCAATAGCATGGATGACATGGCCCTGAGTTGGATTCTCTGCTTTCTACCATCTGCTGTAGATATTTCAGGATGCAAAATCCTAAAGCAAAAACTGCTTCACCCAAAACATCTACAATGCTTCAGTGGTGCTGTGCCATAATCTGCAGGAATATAAATCACCATCAGATAGAATATATAGGAAATCTTCCTCAAAAGCAGAATTCTTTCCAGTACCACATGATAATCACTGTTTTAGGTTGCATTTATGAATTCAAACTCCTAAACACTAATGTGTATGTGTAAAATACTTATTCTTTTACTAGTTTGCCTAGTGTGATTTTTCCACTTACTTCCTTTGTTTACGCAATGCAAAAGTATTATCCTTTGTAAATTAGGTCCTGGATTTCTTGAATAAGACTTTCATCCTAGGATATGAAATGCAGATCTGCATTTCATTCCATCATCCAGAAGCAACATGGTTGATTGTACCCCAAGGCTTTGCCTTTCTGAATAAGTCTTCAAGAGCACAGCAGCATGTATGACACTTCAGCAAGCAACAGATTCTCAAAGTTTAATGTAGGAGGAAACATTAATATAGCCTTTTTTTTTTTTTGTTCCCATTCCTTATCTTACATCCATTTACCAAATAACTGCACTCTAATCCAAATAATTTGTGGTTACTTAAATGATAAGATTGTCTAGAGAATTTGCTTCTGGAAGGACATCAGTCTTATTTGCAGGAATCTGGAGATCTGTTTTACTTTTCCTCAAGCAAAGAGGATAAATACCATATAGGATTTAGTGAAGAGGTGACACTTTTAGAGATGTTAATGTTTATTTCTGGCTCAAGTAATCAAGGAAGCTGAAGGAGGAAAATCATCCTGTGATTTAGTTGTGAGTAGCTCATTGATCCTTGCATATGCGTGAGCTGTAGAGGAGCCAGTCTGTATCAGTGAACATACTACTTTTCCATTTAATATTCTCAGCAACGGAAAAGACACACACCAAACATCCAGTGTGGTAGCTTTTATCTTATGTAGGGGAATAACATTAAATAAAGAAAACCCATTAAAGGAACAGCTTTCAGGGGCTTAGAAGTTTTTTAAAGATGCTTTATTAGATGCTAGGAGTAAATGTAAATGCTGTGTTTAAAAAAAGCTTGTTTAGAAGGGAAAAAAAAAAACCTAAAAAACAGCTGTACAGGTAAAACAGCAGTGTAAAAGGTGCTATTAAGAGTAATAAAGACATCCTTTAAAGCATGAATAATATGTAAGAATAGGGAAAGTAAAGAAACACCTATGTTCTGGTACCTGAAATGTATAACCACAGCAGATGGATCAGAAAGGGTTTCAAGGTATGGCTTCTTGAAGGCCTAAAAACTGTCTATAGAAAACTTCACAAAACCTGGCAATGCAGAGGGTTTGTGGGGCTGGGGTAAAGGTGGAGGAAGGGGTGTAGGGGAGCACTGTGGGCAAGTGCAAGGAATCTCTGCACAAGAGTTCATGGCAGAGGTGGGACCCACACTGGATGAGTCTGAGGAACCATCCCATGTCAAGACCTTAGTATAAAGCAAAGCTATAAAATGTACAGTTACAAATTGCCAGGCCCATATGCTTGTGCCCTAAAGCTCTCTGAGGACCTTAAGTGTAAAGCTGATGAACTATTACTGACAATACATAGTGCTTAAATATATCTTGGTGGCAGAGAGGAAAGTGGTAAACACCAACCTTTAAAAGCCCATAAGGAGTGGTGGATGCTTTTCAGGCATCCAGCATGGGAAAAGGAGCTATAGAAAGAAAGAGATGGAAAGACACATGGATAGGGATGATACAGTGGGGAAGAGGTGCCATGAATTTTGTAGAAATCCGTACTGCAGTAAGAGCCAAGGTATGTGCACAGGGCTGGGATAACATCATACAAATGGATTTTTTAGCCAGGTCCTTTACTAATTTTTCTTGAAGTTTTGTGTCATAGAGAGTAATAAAACTAGTACAAAAAATGGTAAACAAAGGTGGGGATGAATTATCAAGTTTTAGTTATCCCAGGGGAAAACTCTGTTTGAATCTGTTCTACTCAAGGTATTAATAAATTATCAGAAAATGAAGCCAAGAAAACAACTAGGCTGATGATATAAAATTGGTTTGTTCTGACAAATCTAAAGCTGACTGCCAACATGTATGGAAGGATCCTGCAGTCCTGGATGACTGGGCAATAAAATTGCAAATGAAATTCGGTGTCATTAATGCAAATTAATTCATAGAAGGGGAAAATTGTTCTATTTCTGTGCATGATAGGCTCTAACTGCACTATTAGTATGGAATATAGAGATCATGAAGCCATTCTGGATTGTTTTCTGGATACTGCAAGAAGTGCAAAAACAAGAAGGGCAAGTAAAGCACTGGAGATTATAGAGGAAGCATAAAGAATAGGAAAGAAAGCATTATTGTGCAGTTGTCTGTTTTTTAGAAAGACATCCAGAAATCTTGAATACCATGTATATTGTTATCCTCCTCAAAAAGGATGTGACAAAAAAGAAAGTCAGGTAGAATTTTTTAATGATTGGTTTATAAATATAACGCACAAAGGAAGTAAATACATATGTTCTCAACATCTAAATCTTGAGACCATAGTCAATAAATGTTTCCCAGAAAGTATAGCCATCAGAATTGGCCAACACTGTGAGGAAATGATGGTCAGTTGTTATGACTGTTGCTAAACTAAGCGGAAATTTGGGGAAATTCAGTCTAACAGTGTTGATTATTGTTCCAAATAGAGTTCATGCATTTTTAGCCAAAGTATATTGGTTTATGTATTTTCCTATGTGAGAAGTGATACATGATAGACAAATGGAGAGATCTGGCATAGCTCTCATTACATGAAGAGCTAAAAATTTGTGTCATGATGAAACGAAAGACTCAGTTTGAGAGATGTTGTAACCTACAGACTGTGGCATTTTTGCATTACTTTTTAATGGTCTGGCATTGCTCTCCTTGCTGTTTATTTCCACAAATACTGTCTTTCAACTCCTGCTACATCAGACATATGCCAAGTGATACAACGATACTGCTCCCTGGAGTGTCACTGGTAGAGGATCTAATCCCTTGTGTAACATCACAGTAAATGTCAAACTACTTCAGTGACATCTAAGGATGTTCCCAGTGCTTTATATTCTCATGTAATTTCCACAACTTTCAGCACTGTACTGTGCAAAAATCTGACTTTTATATCAAATATAAACCAGAAATATAAAAAACCAGCATAGTCATTTTGCTATACAATGTCAGATAAGCTAATTAAAATTAGTTAAACTTACTTTTAATTAAAGTTTATGTAGCTGATAAAAATCCAAGCTGTGAAACATTGTTTGATACCATAATTTGTTTGATTTCATTTTATTGATTTGCATGATGTAAGAATCTCCAGTCCTGGCATGGGGTCAGTCATATGATAAATCGCAGCTAGATGAGGCAAAGTGGAAGTTAATGCAACATTAAATAATTGGAAATGTTTTTCATTCCATAAAAATAGAATGGGAAAATGCTAAAGCATGCTCTAAACTTTTCACCATGCTGTTACACAGTGCTAATACATTATTAAAGTGGAAATCTTTTAAGTATTTTACTGAATAGCACCTATCTGTTATGGAGCAATAAATGAATTGAGGAAAACGAAATACAGAAGCAAAGACTTTTCAAATGAACAAGAAAAGGTCAGTTTATACTGCGAGTAAAAGTACAGTAGGCATGGTCTGTGGCATTTGGACAAAATATATACACCTAGAAATGTGAAGTGTCATTAATTTGCTAAGACTCTTGAACTGAAGCCATGCTGACACAGAAGTAAGAAAGAACTGTTATTCAGCAGCCTCTAAGAGAGACCGGGCTGCTTAAAATCCTCGAAGGAAATGTCTTAAACCAGGTGTCCTTATAGCTAGGTGGCATGGGTACAACTCTCACAACCTCAGCAGCTCAGTAAATCCTCATGACAAAGAGGTTATTTCTATTGTGCAGTTTAGGATCAGAGTATCTTGAATGTATTTAAAGACTTAGTTAACTCTTAAAGTAATGAGTTTCTTGAAGTTTCCAAGACACCACAGGTATTTCTATCATTCCAGTTCAGTTGCTGCTTACGTAGTGTGCAGGAATTTATTTAGCTTTTTTTCTAGTGATATCTCTCTGATACATGACTTGAAGAGATATAGCAAGATGGGATTCACATGAAAGTGCAACATGGGTCAGAATTCAGTGTTTCATTAAGAAAATAGTTGTTTAGGTGACTTGGCATTTCTGTCCAATTGAAAATTTATGAAAGTTCAGAAGACTTGGGCTACCAAGCACTGTATGACATAATTTACTTCTTATTGCTGCTGAAATGAGGGAGAGATGCCCAGTTTACCCTTTATGTGGATCCTAAGATAGGTGAAAGAATTGCTGAAGATGAGACAAAAAGAAGGCAACTTCAGAGTTTTGTTTGTACATATGCTGAAAAACAACTAAGCTTTTTGAAAGGTTTTGCTCTTGAAACCAGATATCTTTTTTTTACCATACCCTATGTTTTTTCAGAGATAAAAAGTAACAGTCTATTTTTTGGTTTGGTTCATTTCCTGAAGACTGAATTGATCAGGAAAAAGTTATTGGAAAGCTTTTTGAAAAAAGCTCAGCACAGGTGAAGGCAGTTCTACAAAAGAAATATTCCTAAAAATGTTCTAAATGAAATAGCGATGAAAGAAGGTGCTCAGAAATATAGGTCATTATTCATAAGTACTTTAGACCCAAGTAAGATTGTGGGTACTGTACAGCAGAAACAGCTTGTGGCAGCAGAAGACTGGGGGGATAATTCTGGTCCTGGCTAAGTGCACTTAGTCTTATCTCAGAGCACTTTGTCCAACTCTGCAGTGGGTTTACAGCTCCACTGTGAGACAAGCACTATATATGATGCTCTCTGAAGCAGTAGCAGGCCTAAACTAACATTTCTCAGCTGTCAAATTCATTTGTTGGAGCATTTTAAGACATAGGAAATGCACTTACGGTATACCTAGCATGTTGTCCTTTGCCTGAGCTTCACAAGAAAGAACCAGCCTCCTTTTTGCTAAAAACACCCTCATGGTTGATGGACTAAAAATGACAAGCTAAAGTCACAGAGAAAATGCATCTTGGATACGTGTTCTCCTTCTGATTTGTACTCAAGGACAAGGCAGGACTGAAACCTGCATTAGAGTATGGAAAGGCTCCTTTGAGTGGAAGAAACCTACACAAAAGGGAAAAGATGCTGTGAAATTACTACCTTTACATAAGTATTTATACATATCAAGAAAGAAAGAAATGCATTTTATGAGAGGTACTTTAAGGAAAATGGAGTTTGATATCTCATAGCCTGTAAAACAGAAACATGCCAGTAGTTATTACTACTAGATACATGATAGTAAATCAAGGATTTTTATTAATGGATCAAAAATTAAAAATATGCCCTGTGTCAAGACATTTAAATAAATAAAATGACCAAGTCTTGTACAATACTTGTACAAAATACAAGTATTTTGTAAAAATGGGAGAAATATTCTAGTTTCTTGAAGTCTGTTCTATGAGAAGATTCTACAGCTTCTTGCAGAAATTGAAGGCATGCTAAGAAAACTCTTGACTTCTGTCCTCCTCTTATGGAAAGGCCTGGCTATAAAAGCAATGAAAATCACCATGTTTTGTTATTGGCATCCTATCTAGCAACAGTTTGGTGTTTGAGATCAGGCTATCTGAAGGTATCACCCCAGTTCAAGATCTGTATATATAATTGACCATTGCATCCTTCCTGCCCCAACCTAGCATAGAAGTCTTTGATCATGTAAAAATTTTGGGGTGATTCTTATAGGACAGACTTGTGACACGTAATGAAATGCTTGTGCTTCAAAAATCCCCTCCCTCCTTAAAAGGCACTTAAGGAAACTCTGTGAGTCTGCTTGCTCTATGCTAAACAGGAACGTTCAGCTAAATTAAACATTGGATTTTGTAAGTGTAACTCAAGGATTTGGGCAAGGGATAAATGTAAGCTTGTCTGACAAAACTAGAAAGTGAGAGCACTAGAGGCAACCAAACCTCAAAAAGATGATGTAGATACAATAAATTGTTCAAATCTCTGGTTTTCTGTATAGATAAAACTATCCTGAGAGATCTGTGCCTCAGCCTGCATCTAACATAAGTAACAAAACCAAACCCCTATAAATAAGATTTTAATTTTTAAAAGATTTTTAGATACCCTTAGGAATCTTAGTAAGAATAAAGTTTGTATGTGGAAAACCGAATTCTGCCCTCAGTAGTATGTCTCTGGCCCCTAGTAAATCCAGTTCCTGCACATTTTTTCATATGCACCCTTAGGGAGACTTCTAATGCAGAAAGTGCAAATGCTTGTGATTTAGGAACATTTTCTTTATTCTCATGCTCAATTAAAATATTCTCTCAAGCAGTTAATAATGTTTATTTGTTTTTGGTTTGATTATTAAAGTTTATAACATTTTAATACTTTAGAGAATGGGTAAAGTTGTTTTCTTAGTGCAGTGAAGAACGAAAACAATAGCATAAATGAGATATGGAAAGTTTATCTTTTGTTTTATGAAATCCTTCATTTGCAGTATCTGAACTAGTTCATTTTGCATGTTGATAGAACGTCTTATTCAATCTTGGAAGCCACATACAGTACATTTTTTTTCTTTATTAGAGGTGTCTTGTGCAGTACACACCATTTGTTTGAATGGAAGATAGTATAGTCAAAGGGAAAGGTCCAGGGACAGATGCTGATTTGACTTGGCTTTCCATTTATATATTTGTGTACAGCTGTGTATGGAATTACTCTGGATTTTTGCTATAATTCATAAAGTCATACTGCAGGGAACCTATTTGCTGATTTCATATGAGCTTGTGAGTACCTTACTGAATGATTTTTAAAGATGTAAGTACTGCAGTTCATTATCTGGCTCATCATGCCTGGCTCTTCTACTTTTATTTTGCATCAGGTCTTGTTAGGACTATATACCTACCCAGCATTCTCTACAGATATGCTTCTTCACATCGCCGTTAAGTTTGAGTCAGTCATTGCTAAGGTATACAGTATTTCTAGTTCTGGATGTTTGAAGTATCTCTGAGAATTGTGATGTAGTAACTTTCTTAGAAATTAAAAAACATAATTGCTTCATTAAATAAGTGACATGTTTGACCTAGTTGTGTTATTAGGTTACCTAGGGGTTTTTATATCTCTATATACCTCTATCTCTCTATCTGTATATATCTCCTATACATAAATGTAGTATATCTATCTGTCTATCTATGAGTTATTTGATCTAGTTGGTGGTGTTATCTGTGTTCATTGTTATCAGCATGGATAATTGTAGTTGAGGATGTAGCAAACTATTTTATAGTTTTCGTGATGTCCTTTTCCTTTATTTTTTTGCTTTATTTGCCTTGGGAACTTTGTTATCCCTTCTGACCTGCTGACACAAAATTAATTGACAGTCTACCTAAAGGAAAGGGTGATGGATAACAGGAATAGGAGGAGGAGTAAGTTTGATGAATGGCTTCGATCTCATAAGTCTGTGACCAGTCCAGCAATCCTTCTTGTCCATTATTATTCAGAACTCACATTAGTCCTTTCCTTTTCTCTTAACTAATGAGATGTACAGGGACAAATGTGCATCCAGGTAGTGTGCTGAATGGCTTGCTAGAATGTGGTGCTGGGGCTATGTCATGGGTAAAAAAGGTGTCCTTTTCAGGTTTTACTCTCCAGCATCATGCCTCCCTTTATGTTCTTTTATAGTTGTCACAGGCATTTTACACAGGCATTCAAGACAAATCCTGGGTGCCACTACTCTTTCTAGAGGGTGGTTCTGATGGAGGCTTGTTCCAGTTCTAACAGGAATATCTATGAAATCTTTTTTTTTTTTTTTTAATGTAATTTAATTCTAACTTTGCTGGCTTAAATATCTAAATAAACCACTCAATTTCAAGAAAGCAGCATGAGGGAACAAACGCTATGATTTCTGTCTTTCTGATGGATCTCCCCTCACCAGGATGTTTGGCATCTTGCTCCATATTCACCTGTCTTTCCCATTGACTCTTAAATTATTTTTTTGTCTGTTGGTGTAAATTTACAGCAATACCTGGGGTTTCTTCATATGGATGGCCCCTGCATCTGGGCACACAGGGCACTGGGAGGGAGTCAGGGAGGGAAGAGGAGCATCTCTGGCTGCCCAGGGGGCTTCTAAATTAGCTGATAAGGCTCAGGGTGTGAGACTGAGGCATGGGGTGCAGGCTTCCTGGTTTGATTCAGCAGTAGGTTTTTTATCTCACAAAGCAGACAAAAGAGGAGAATATTCTCAAAAAACCAAGAAAAAATTATAAAGTATCTTCTTTCTTCTTCTTGGTGCTCGCTGTAAGTTTTATAGCTATGCATACTTTGTAACATGGTCTATAATTTACCTGATGGTGACTAATAGCTGTTGGGGACTGTGTAAGTGAATAAGATACAGGAATATGTGACCCAGACAAATGTAAGGTCTGTGTACTTAGGCAGATCCAAATGTAGATCACAGTCTTTTAACCAGGTTTTTTTTTCCCTCCATGAGTGGTTAATGGATATAAAAGAAAATCCAGGTACAGTGCTCAGCTGTGAACACTGAAATAAGTTCTCAATCGCTGACCAGAGGAACGTGCGAACATACTAAGTAAAGGGATTTGGCCAAGCACAAAAGTGGGAGATCTTGTTTGTAAGAGGAGGGACACTGGTAACCTGTGGGGCACCTCAGGCTATAGGAGAGATGCTAGAAACTCTTCAGGCTAGGCAAATCCAGGCTTAGGACAATGGTGGTGAAAAGCTTCAAGGACAATAATATTGTGTGAGGGACAGTACTGCCCAGCTCTGCTGGGCTTACTGGTAGCACGAACCTACCCTTCCTCTGCCCACTATATCTAAAAGGATTCAATCAGTGAAGTAGACCTGTAGCAGCATGAAAGCAAACCACTAGTGCTCACTGACCAGCATTACTGATATGCATGTAACTGAGGTGTGCTTTGGCCTTTCTGGTATGTGGGGGGATATGAGGAGATGTTTTGAGGTGGAAGGAATTCACCTGGTCATGGCGGAGGTCCCACCTACAGCTCTGGGTTGCTTGTGCTTGGGTGGTGCACAAGATCCTGTTGGAGATGTCTGGTGTCTTTCGCCTTCTTGACAGTGAGCACGGTGAGCCTAAAGGGGCTGATTAGTGATGTTTGTAGAGAACATCAGGCTTTTGCCTGAAAACTAAATATAGTGGGTTTTGCATATGTTAAAGAAATAAAAAATCCTGCCTTACCTTTATTGAAATTTATTTGTGCTGAAAATCTGGGCACGTCTGTTGCCTGGGCATGGTTCAAATCTCTAGGAGCATAAGACAAATTAAAATATTATGTTGTCGTAAGACATCCAGAAAAACCAGGCTGGAAGGGGAAGGGTAGAGGCAGGAGCAGGGGGTGTGCAAGTTAGATCTCCTTCTTTAATTGAACACCTCAGGTTCTCACCCCAGAAATTCACTGTGCATCTTCCTGACCCTCCTGACAAGTAAGAGAGTGCTCTACACAGACCTATTATTGCCTCCAACACAAGCAACATGAACTGAATGGAATTTTTTCCCCATTTCTTCCATCAGAGCGAGAATTCCCCATCCGAGCACTCTATCTCTGCACCCAGGCCTGTCCTTGCACTCAGTGACCCAAATTCTTGCAGCTTGTGGCCCCTCTGTTGATGGGGGTCCGAGCTCAAGGAGTACACTCCTGAAATAGCCTAGTTCATCCGAGAGCTGTCATACAGCCAGGAAAGTGCCAGGGCCTTTATTGTGATCTTCAATATTGCTTACAATAAATGACAGCAACAAAAGTCAGTGCTGTCACTTGTACCCAGATTCTTCTGTAATAAGACCCAAATGTATTCCCTGGGGATCTAGTGTAGTACTCTCTCTGTGACCGAGGCCACTTACGCTTCTCTTCCTGAAATGTCTCTCAACATCCTGTTTGCCCAAATGCAATCAGTGAGCCTGGGTCTATAGGGTTCATTCTCTGTCCAGTTACAAAAGCAATATTTGATTATGGGGCTGTATGATACCCTGTTATCTTCTTCCCTTGGGATAATGATAAGCCCCCTCAACCACATCACCTGAGGCAGCAAGAAACATGAAAAATGCTTTTTTCATTTTTTATCCTTCCTCAGCCCTCCTCCCTTGCCTGTGGTACCCATCCTTATCTCTGACAAAAAGGACTAGTTTTAGGGCGTTTTGTTTAAAGGGCAGGCTGCAAGATGTAGTGAGGCCAGTGTGGTGTTCTCTGGTCATGACAATGCCAGTCACACTAGAGAAAAATAAGGGAAACCAGGTTCAAGAGTCAAAGAGTTATTTCACAAGTTTCTTTAGCCTGCATGATAGTAATATGATAGGAAAGGCAGGAATGTGCTGGACAGATGCAGCCTTTCTCCTAAGCCTGTGTGAAGTCATTGCTGAATCTGGGGGTGCTTACTGAATTCAAAGCACCATCCATTACATGAGAGCAAGAGTGCAGGGCTCTGTGCCAAGCAAAGTGCTCTGGGTGGTAACTGAGAATAGGCTGAGTTTTCTGTGATGTGAGATAGATATACAGGAATTCAGATGTTAATGGTATACAGCTCTACCCCTCTTCATAATTCAACCTGTGCTTTCTGTGTACAGAATAGAATTCTCTCTTTCTCTCATAAAAACATAATAACAAAGTCATTGTTATTTCCATTCCTCCAAAGGTAGATAATTTATGCAATGGTGAAAATAAGACTAAGTTAACAAGCCAACTTACCCTCTGCTGTTACACCATGCTGGAGAGTGAAGGAATGTGAGCATGACTTTTGCTCAGTTTGCTGTGAACCCTTCTCAAATCAAAAGTCATGTCAGGAGTTCAGGAATTGAACTTTGGGTTTTGAGGGTTGGTTTATTTATTTATTTATTTACTTGGGGTTTTTTTAGACCCTTATTATTGGTGGTTCAATATGAATCACCTTCTGCCATGGTGTCATTTATGACAGTGGCACAGGCTCCCAGAAAAGCACTTTCCGCTATAAAACTGACCTGCAGCTACTTTCTCTCATTTCTTTTCCTCTTTCTGAATAACAACAACAAATTTTCACAATGTTTTTCTCTGTCTCATTTCACCTGACTTTCTTTTACAGATTTAAAGATGTAGCCACACTCAGAATCTAACTTACTCAGGCTAAATGCAGAAACCACACCTGTAATCATAAATGGTCATTCTGATAAGACAGTCAAGGATTATACTTTCAAAGATACCATTCAATTTTTTTGGACCTTCCCACCTACATCTTTTTTAAAAACAGTAATATCAGAGGTCAGAAGCTGAAGCCTTTCTTAACCAGCCTCTCTAAAATCCCAATGCCCTAGGTGGCCTTCAAGCCCTAAAATACATTTGAAAATAGAAATGTCAAACACTAATATAGCCTTTGAAATACACTTGCTGCCATTAAGACAACAGTTAATCTTGATGTAAGTTTTGAAAGTTTTTATGCTGTTTGACTTGACTTACTAATGGGTAAAATATATTAACTGGAAAATGTGGGGTAGGTGGTTGGAAACAGTAACAGGATGCTAAAGAGCTGGTGGAGTCTCTGTGCCTGGAGATCCTTAAGACTTTATTAGAGAAGGCCCTGAGCAAGCTGCTTTGCTGGTCCCGCTTCAGGCAGGAAAACTTCCAGGTGTCACTTCCAGTTAAGGATGTTCTATGCTTCTGTCAGATCTGAAAGGTGTAAGGTGAAGAAGCTGTTAAACTTTTTTTTGTTTTATTCATTCCCTTAAGCAGGTCTCTGTATATCTAGAGCCAACAGATGACAAACTAAAGCAAGACAAATCCTGTGGCAGTTCCACTGTGATTTAATGAGTTACTTCTAGCCCACTGATAATAAGATAGTACTTCTTTCTGGTTTCACTCTAAGGAGGAACAAACAAACACATTATCATATTTGTGACTTGGAGAACACCGTTTTAGCAACCAAGGGGCAGCAAAGAGATTGTTTATAGTAATTTTGCAAAGCTGTTCTCCAAGAGTAGGCAAAAAGCTGCTGTCTGAAAATGATTTAACTTCATGACTCCACTGGTTTTGACGGTGATTTGGGTTACTTCTGCTGCCAGGACCTTAGTTTTTCTAGTGTGAAATGCGATGGATAATATCCTATGCTCATCTGTAAAGCATGCTAATGTCTAGAACACAAACAGAAAGTAGTCAAAGAAAGAAGACATATGTGATCAATATGAGGTCATCAGTTGTTCTGCAGGCAAAACAAGCAACCTGTGTTCTTTTGCAGAAATACAGAAATTAGTTCAACCTGCACAGATTTTGGATTGAGGTTTCTCCAGTGAGTGCTGTTTGACCGGCAGGTGTAATTTAGGAGAAGAAAGGATGCTATAAATATTTTTTAAACTAACATAATTCCATCTCTGAGTATCCAGGTCTTTCTGCCTCACAAGCTACATATAAAGATACACGTCCTTAGGAGACAGTAAGTAAAGTATTGGTGAAGCTTTTATCTCTCCAAACCATAAAATATGATGACAAAAATAAAGGTTATTCACATAATGTCTTACAAATGAAAAATGGAGGGCCGCTTAAAATGATGCTGTGGAAGACATGCACCCTGTATGCTAAACTTATGACATCAAATTTACCACTTTTTTTTGATTGCTAATTTAATCTGATGTAATAATTTTAATTATCAGGAATACCTGAAATGTTTTAGTGTTTTTGTTGATTGATGTGATGAATGATATTTTTCAAAGGTTGGCTTATTAACATTAAACATGTTCTCACCTAGTATCTTTGGTTAAACTACTTATGCCTTATGACGGTGAGGTGAGTCTGTCCCAGACAGCTTTATCACCCAAGACTTTCTGAATTAATCAATGGATGTTCACGTGATGAAAAACAGAGCTTGCCAAGGAAATTATATTATAATTTACCATATGAACAGCCATGTTCATTTGCTCTCACAGGGCTCCTGCTTATAACTGCTTCTTGCAGAAAATCATCCCACCACTTTTGGACTATTATACAACTTGTTTGAAAGGGTCAGTCCAAAGAATGGGATCACATGAATGTAAGCTTGCCTTTCATAAACAGAACTGACAGCTGCTGGGCAATATTAGGCTAGTTTGTTATGAATCCCTAAAAACCCACTGTGGCTAACCAGTTACTTACCACCAGATGGTCTGTGTATGGTATAGTCCCTCGTGATAAAAGATTAAAGAAGACCAATAGATTTCACCAATTGAAATTTAATGAGGAGTGTAAAGAGCTAGGTACAGATTTGAAAGATGCTTGCCTGATTTTTTCCATTTTCAAAATGACCTTGCATTTTTAATGGCTGTAGATTAACAGCTGTTATGAATCCCAAGTGTCTAATGCACATATAGGCTGGGTTCAGAAAACATTAAGGGATACCTAGGAGGAGTCATAGGTTTTAGATGGAGTATAGTAATGATCTTGCAGACAAAATGTTGATTAGGGAAAAAGAGAAATATTTTTCTAATTCCCAAGTTTAAGGAAAACAAAACAGAAACTGTTACTTTCTGCAATTGCTTATTTTGGGATAAGAAACTTGAGATTTAATGATAAAACATGGAAAGGCTTTGAACCTGCACCAACACTCATGAAACTCAACGACTGCTGGCTTATGCCCCAATGACTTACAAGCAGACTGCCTTAGTTACATTTTATAGCAAACGCCTGTTGGAGGGCTTATGTCCTTTGGAGAATTAATGGGGAGTATTGAATTGTTAATTTGGAAACAGAGACGTGTCTGTTGTGATGAAACGCTACTCTTCAAGCTCCGCTGAACAAATTACTTTAATTTCAGAGGAGGAAGAGAGATGTGGGAGAGAAACCACCTGTTGGTACTTGTGACTACAGCTATTCGAGGAGTTTCCCCCAGCCCAGAGGGAGCTGTAACTCCAGCATCTCAGTCTTAGGTTGTCATTTAACTTACAAAGCTGTGACAGCTGCAAAACATTTCTCACATCTTCTTACAACAAATGAGTGGTGCCTTGTAGGCTAGTAAAGGAACGGAACTGAAGCTTTGGAAGACCTATTTGCTTGCAGCTACTTTTATCCTTCTCCTTCTTCTTGCACCTTTTTAAATTAAACATTGACCCTGAAAATTGTCCTGCTGGGAGTAGTCACAAATACATATGCCTTTCAGACCAAATCCTACAAAATGTTGAGTAACAGAGCCAGTGGAGGCTAGAAAATGTTCAGGATTTGATGCCAACTGAAGCAGACAGGAGTTAACACACAGCTGTTCACGAGGAGCTCAATTTGAATGTGCTTATACCCCACAAAATGAGATGGAAGGATGCTCATTAGAATTGACATCCTTAATAGGAAACCCAGTCAAGCCAAATGAAGACAGAAGTAGTAAACGAAAGGAAAATGATCATAAAGCAGTTTAGAAGCATTGGGAAGTGTGACTCAAAGAATGTTTTTTTCAAATTCAGAAGAAATATTCTTTAGAAGGCCAAAAAGAAGATTTGTTTGGAACGAACAAGTTTAAAGAAACATAAATCATGTTGCTGTGAAAATTATAGACAGATTATAAGAAACTTGGCAAGAGAGATAATAGCATAAAGCAATATGATTTGAACATATTTGACTACAAATGCTTGAGATCCCACCTTGTGGGCTGTATCAAATTATTGAAAGTAAAATATCTCAGGAAATGCTGTATTTTTAAGGAAATTATGTATTGTATCCGTAAGTGGAAGTAAAATGATGTCTCCTTTGGGCAAATTTTGAAAAATATGAATATTGATTGATAGGCATGATCCTATCTACCCCTGCTGAGGACTGAGTTTCCTGTCCTTAAGCAAGTAAAAGTTGCATTCTTTGGCAAGTTTGTTATGCAAAGGTTTCAAAACATTACAGTGCTGAAAAGTTTTTTGTATGAAGTCTTGGAACAGCTGCAAAATATTCCTTGAAGTATCATATAACCAGTGTGTTTTTACACAAAGTCCGATGCTTCCTCGAACTTCAATTAGGGCTGCTAGTTGAGCTGGGAGTGCTGTGAGGAGCAGTCAAGCTGGGATGAAAGATGACTGAAACAGGGCTCTGCCTCTAAAGGGATTTCTCTTGCATGCCTGAAAGCCACAATGATCTGGAGATAGATAAATATATATTTTTTTCTTTTTCTTTTTTTTTTTTTCCCTGTAGTAGCTTTGGTTTCTCTGTGCTGTGGGAGAGGGGGAATTTCCTTGGCATGTCTCTCAGCCCTGCAAAGTCTGGAAAGACAAGGGGACATCAGAAGAGATCTGAAGGTTGTGCACACTGGTTTCTGTTGCATGGACTACCTGGTCTGAGGAGAAGGTGTGGAGCCAGGTCCCACAGCATCCCAGGCTGGTCAGTGTGTTGCACCTGCACACATCATTTCTATGAGCTGAAGAGACAAAAGCTGTGCTTCTACTGGGCTGTGAGTTTTTAGTTACATTATGCTCAATGTTTACTCAAGCCCATTCATCTTCCCATCAAAGGAGACACCTTTTTCCACTCTCTGGGAAACACTGTTGTATTTTTATTAAGCGTTGTGGTCAGAGATAGTCTGTGATCTAGTTTAAAGCACCACAGAAGCTTCTGTGTAGCATTACTGCAGTTTCTGTGGTGCTGATAGTGGACCAGACAGGTACCCCTGGGGAAAGTGAAAATGTAATTTCTGGTTGGAAATAACTTGTACGCTGCTGGGTTCAATAATTGGCCAGAAAAAACCCTATATTTGTTGCTATGTGCTGCAGTGATATAGCTAATATGAAAATAAAGCAGTCAAATATACAGTTCATTTTTTAAAAATATGAAGGACGAAATTCAAATTTATTGTGCAAAAATCAGAGATGCTTTTATCTAGAAAATAAGCTGGTTTAGTCTGTACAAACTCAAAATGAGAAGAAATTTGCTACCTATTTAAGATGAGGCTCTGACACAGTCAATATGAGCAAGGAGAGCTTGAACTAGTTTAAAAGTAGGCTTTGATCAGTGTATGAAAGGAGATTATAGAGTGTGCATTTATATAATAGCTAAAGACCAGGTTTGGGGTCCAAGGACGACTTTCTAATCCAGTTCCTCAGCTAAACCTCACCTGTGCAGGGTAGAGATTTGGAGATACTGCAGATTTGTCAGAATTCAAACATGGCATCAGAGACCAAAGCATGAAGGTCCATTTTGTAATAACAAAGCACTGAATTACACAGAATTGATAGCTGTATTTTACACAGGTGAAATAACGAGCAACTTTTCTTCATCTTTATTAGATATGTTGGAAAACTTTGGTCCAACAGTGTGCTGCTCTTTGCACGTTGGTTATGTTAACTGAAAGCTGAAAGGCACTGCTGCTCTCACTGGTCTCTATCCTGCTGGCTGGGGAAATGTTCAGCAACTGGGATCTTCATATGTGTCCTGGTTTTGGCAGTGACAGAGTTAATTTTCTTCCTAGTATCTGGTGCAGTGAGGTATTTTGGCTTTAGCCTGAGAAGAACGCTGATAACACACCAATGTTTTAGTTGTTGATAAGTAGTGCTTACTCCGATCAAGGACTTTTCAGTTTCATGCTCTGCAAGTGAGGAGGGGCATGGGAAGCCAAGAGGAAGCAGAGACAGGACGCCTGACCCAAACTAGCCAAAGGAATATTCCATACCACAGCACGTTATGCTCAGTATATAGACTTGGGGGAGTTATGCGCAAGGGTCCAATTGCTGCTCAGGTCAGGCTGGGTATTGGTCAACAAGTGGTGAAAAATCGGACGGTTCATTACTTGGGTTTATCGTTTTTTTTCCTTTCCCCTTTTAGTTTTATATTCTCTCCCCTTGTTATTTTTCTCATCATTATTATTAATAGTAGTATATTGTACTTCAGTTATTTAAACTGTTCTTATCTCAAACCATGGGTTTTAGATTTTCTTGATTCTCCTCCCCATCCTGCCTAGGGAGGGGGGAAGAGGGAGGGAATGAGCAGCTGTGTGGTACTTAGTTGTTGACTGGATTTAAACCACGACAATACTTAACAGCTCATTAATTTTTCGCTTGCAATTGCTATTCACCTCATTGCCTATCCACATGTCCTGTCGTGGTACTGACCCAGTTATCAACCAGTTTTCAGGTTAACAGTCAGTAAGTAGAAGCAGTTCTTGCTCAGACACCTTCATGCTGTAGAAAGCCTGCAAGTCATGTTCGCCCTGAGGCTATAGCAGGCTGAGACCTGGCAGAGGCTGCAGCCAGTGAGGCATCCTGGCCGATATTCACTAACCCCTGCAGGGTCTGTCTGCTACTTCAAGGTTATTTTTTGATTCAGGAGCCAGGTTCAGACTCTTACCCAAACAAACCTGAAGGCTTTTTTATTCAGAGCTCTGTGTTACATGGCAAATGTACTACATATATGTGTATAATACATACATACCCAAAAGATCACAAGTGTCCAACTGACCCCTCAGAACAGTGTGCCTGACAGTGGCTAAGTGTAAAGATTTCAAGCTAGAATTTCACTTCATGTAGATTTAACCAGTTTCTTATATATTGTTTCATATCAGTTCATATTGGTTATTATCTTTTATCATTCTTTTTAGGTGGGGAATTTCTTTTTTCCCTATGGCTCTGACCATGTCCTTAGGCCATGCTTAATATCCATTATGCTGTGTTTGCATGCTTCCCAATCTGTGCATCCTCCTCCATACAATACCACCTCTGCATCTATAAGCCTTCATTAACATTATGGTGGACTGTGATATTTTGTTCTTAGCATTTAATTGTTTTTCTGTCTCTCAGTTTCCTCATCACTGCAGTTACACAGCAATAATGGTTTGGTTTGGCATTTTTCATAACAAGACTTAAGCACAAAGTGATTCTCAAGCAAACTTAGCTAGGTGGTATATTTAATTTTAATTTTTTTGCATGTACTAAAAGGATACATATGAAATGACGATTCTCAGCCACAGGATACTGAACTGTATGGCTTTCTGGTCTGGCCCAGGAGGACCGTTCTTACGCATCATTGACATGTAAATGGATGCAGATGCCCAGTCCCAAACATACATTAATGAAAATCCCATTTTAGCTATCTAGTCTGAGCAAGATGGCATGAGTTGTTTGAACCATCCTTGCACATGATCTTATGTCACTCAAGACACGCACTAAAACCTATGTTAGTAACTGGTGGCATATGTTAGATCAAAACCTTTTAGTGTACGTTTTAGACATTTTCTTTATCTGTTGCAGTTTACACTTGACTCATCAGTGTCATAACTCAGGTAATGTTACTTCAGATTGTATTCCCGGTACTCGATACTGTTCTCTTTCTTTCTCCTGGTACCTTCCTTAAACATCTAACATCACACTTTAGTGAGGCATTGAATAAATAATAATTTAAAAAATAATCGTAGGACAGGTACAGCTAAAAGATTAGGAAACACTATAATTTTACATAGGCAAAAATAAGCTATTGAGACTGATGTATAAACATTTTAGAAAGGGCTCATTTTCTGCCAACTTAATGTAGTTGTAGCAGATAATAATGTAGCTTAGATAGAGTTCTCAAGTAGAGCAGGAGATTGTTTATTCTTTCGTGGCAGGCTGTGTCATGCCCGAGCCAAGTTATATTACATAAATGTTGTTAGCATCAAATATATCTCAGAGGAGCAGCTAGATGATGAATCATCCAGTTGGAGAAGTCCCAAGCCACCATTTATATTTATTTACCTACAGTTCTTTTACAGATATTTGGTCCTTTTGCCTCTGCAGAGAAAACTCTATTACATGTAATCGGTCCTTTATTTTCTTCCTTTTTTTTTAATATATTCACAGGAAAAAGACTTGGCAGAGGTTGGAAAGGGTATGGCAGACATGGGCAAATACACATCTCCAAGACAGAAATTCTATTCTATAGCCAGAGTTACAGAAATTGCGATAATAATAATAATGTATTATTTTAAAACATGAGGGATAGTTATTTATAATGTGTCTTTCTAGTTTAAGTTATTTCCTTGTTCAGATCCCAAGAGATTTTTGGAGAGTTAACTTAATTTGATAACTCTATACAGATAGGCATCGAAATGTCTAAGTTCAGATCTTGAAATGAGAGGGTGCTACTTCCAAATATCCCTGAGGAACATAGCCCTCATTCTGTCTGTAGAAAGATGTCAAGTAAGTAACCATTGTAACTGCAACTAGATTCCACTCATGTCTGAAGAGAAGAGATAGACAAGTGGAAGGGAATGCAGAAGTTTCCAGCTTCCATCCTCACTTTCATCTTATTTTTCAGATGTACAAAGGCAAAATTAGCTGCTTAAGAGCTTCAGGGTTTTGGCTTTTTACCATATCCATGAGGCAATCAGTATTTTTTCCTCTGCTCAATATAGCTCTATCACAATTCTAAATACAGAAAAACTGTAAAAAGTCAGCCCAATACCGTCAAGCCCAATATCATCAAGCCTGAATCACAAAGAAAACCTAGAGAGAGTCACCTTTTATAGTACTGCAACAAAGAACCTTCTGAGCCTGTTCTATGGCCAGGGAGGTCAAAAGAAATATTCCTATTGTGTCTTGGAGCTAGGAGACAATTCAGGCTTCCAGTAAGGTCAGATTCTCTCCAGGTCAGTGAGTATAACACAAAGGAAACTGGCATCAAAGATGTTGCACAAACCTTAAGCAGAATAAATATTTTACTTGTCTGTAGAGAGTAAGTCAAATCTATCACCTGGTGTTTCTATAGAACGTACTTTATACATTAAAATCTGTTAGTGCTTATTATATCTCTTTGACTTGGTTTACGCAAACCCTTAAGCTAAATATTGACTTTTTAGATAAAGTGTATGGTGATACACATAGAAGATGGGTCAACAGGCCAAGAAGGAATGCAGTCTGGGCAGCAAATCAATGGAGGGCTTCAGTTCTTCAGGACATAGGATGAAACCAGGCATTTTGCTGGTGTAATTATTTGCTTTGCAGTTTAGAGATGTATGGAAATTCACTATTTTTCTAAATGTGGTTGTCCCAGCTGACTGCTGTTGATTCAAATCCTTTGATGCCCATTATCCTGGACTACTGAACTCTATGCATTTTAATATCAAAAAAAGAAGACTAAGCCTTACTTCCCCACCTCCTCCCTCCTCAGCAATACTTATCCCTTATAGCAACTAAATTTCTTGGGGTACATGTTTGCTCACATTCTTGGAACCTTCTCATATTCCCTTTCTAGTCTCTGCTTGGATAATAATGTCATCTTTATTTGTCTTGAAATAATCTTTATTCAGCTATAGATATGTATGCATACATACATGTACATATGTATAATACATATTTAGATTTGTACAGAAAACTCTTAAACCTCTAAAATAATATCTTATACTAAAAATCCACTCTGAGTACTCTAAAGTGCTGTAACAATAGAAATAGATAAGGATAATGCATTTAAAGGCAGTACTGCTAAAGACCAGTTACAAACCTTTATCATGAGGATAGCAAACTGAAGGGTTTTTCTTTGATCTGTTGTCTATTTTGACAGAACTACACAAAATGTATATTGTAAGTATGTGGGAGTCAGCTTTTCATGAGAGTCTAGTCCAGATTCCTTAATTCTTCATAACAGCTTTCTCTTTTATCAACCTAAAATCTGTGCCACTTCTTTCTTTCAGGTAGTGAGAAATTCGAGCAAATTTTGACTCCATTTTCCCTTTCCATTTTTGCAACTTAGATGGAAATTAACCCTTTGACATCATGTATTTTAGTTCATCTTACTTTAAAAACCTAAGATAATTGCAGAAGTCAATTCAATTTGTTTATCCTAATGCACTAATTGGAGGATAATAAATGAGTGGCTTTTTCACAAGACAATGTATCCTGAATAGTTTGAATTTTGTAACACGATTTATATTGGTATCATGCACACCACTTTCCAGAGCAGATTTCAACACTTGCTCTCCCTGGAGCTACAAACACTACTTTTTCCCTGGGGATTTGTGCCTTGTATATCTGTGGGGTGAAGGAGAAGAGGCAAGATTTGATCTTTTTGCAGGATTTCAGTCCTGCAGCAGCTATGGTGCACAGCAAGCTCTCATACTTGGAAGCTGTGAGTACCTCTGGCTGTGCACTGCAGGTTTCAGAGAGGAATAATCCTCCTCTCCCAGAGGCAGCAGGAAAAAGAGTTACCTGATTGCTAAAGAAGGTGGCTAAATGTCCATGCAGCTGATACAGCTATCTGCACCTTTTCAAATAAATCACTAGATTTTGGTGTTATGGTCATACACACAAGATATGGCTGAGCAAGCACCTAATGGACAAGAATCTGCACCTTACTGCCAGTCTACAGTAGCACGGCTTCACTTGGAAGAAACTTTCCAGGCTATGGTGGTGCTGTTGATTTAGCAATACATGGAGCTTTTCCTGGCCCTTGGTCTGCTGAAACCCACCTGAACCTATGCATAACCTTGGGGGTAGATACTGGAGGTACCAGGGTGATGAGTAAGCAACTGGGCAGTTTGAGAGGAGCATATGTAATTTTGTGCATCCTGGTGTTGGTGGCAGTCCTAGATGTGTCAGGGAGGGCGAAGGCACAGTGACAGGAGCTACTGTTATTAGTGGAGGCTAAGATGTCAAGTGGTGGGGCTGGGAAGTCAGCCTGAAGCCAGGCAGTGCATTAGAGGCAGGATTTAATTACTTTCCGGTCCCCAAAGGCCCTTGATATTCAGGCTTTATGAATCTATTACTACTTTCCAATCAATAATGGGGGAAAATAATTTTTACAGATATGCACAGCCCATGGAAGTAATTAAACACCAGCCTCATTTTAATCAACATGTTTAAGTAGCTTTCTTACTCAAAATCATAATAGCCATCTACATATGCAAACTAAGTATTACTTCCATTTTCACGGAGCAGATGTAAGTTCAGGAATTGTTATTACAGCTTTTCTTTCATAACCACAGGTTGGTTGGCTGTTTTTTTTTTTAATTTTGGGTTAGTTATTGCCTTGTATCCCACTGATTTTGAATCACCCAATTGTAAATATATGGGAATAATACTGTGACTGCAAAGTAAATTCACTGTGATTATCCTTCTTGATAATTAATTAAACCAAAGAATTTCTTAACATGGCTTTATATTTTATAAGTCTAATTTTTAGGAATGGGACTCATTATCTATATTTTATTTAAGCTGTGATAATTTTTAGTCAATAATTAACCTTCCTATTAATTGATTTAGTTAAAATTATAACCATCAAAAAGCATATGTGGTATGATTAGAACCATTCTAGAGTTATTGCAAAGAGAAGGTAATAAATTATTCTCCATGTCCACTTAGAACAGTATAAGAAATAAAGGGCTTAATTTTCAGCAAGTGAGATGTAGGTAGGGCCTTAGAAGAACTTTGTAATACTGAGCATAGTTAGCAGTAAAAAAACCTCAACAAACCACCTCTGGAGTCTCCATCACTGAAAAGTCCAGACATACATCTGTCCTTAGTAGTTTAGGGCTACCATAGCCTCTCTTAAGGGATGGCATCTTAAATGTCTAGAAGTCCCTTTTACTCCATGTTCAGTGTCTTTCTATTTTTGCTTTGAATTTTCAGTGTATTTTTCTTCTGTACAGTCATTTTTTAAAGATGCTTGAGGAGGTTCATTGTGCTTTTTCTTTTATTAAGCATTTTCTTAAAACACGTATTATGACTAGACCAGATCCTTGAAAACAGGGCAGGTGATGTTTTGGTTTCATTTATATGGAAATTTTGAGACTGGAAATTTTCAGTTGTGTTCCAACTTAGTGAAAAATGTTTCCTAGAAATGTTATTTTAATGGAGAGTTTCAGCTGATCTTTTGGTATCTTTATCTTGGTGGTGTACAAGATTACAGAGAGATTTTTGCCCTTAATAGAGTTTACACTGTGTTTACTTGGGAACTTCATACTGACACCAAGAGTTTCAGAGTGAGAGCACTTGAAGAATAAAACAGCAGGTTACTTAATGCTTATTTTCTCCAGGCAGTATTTTTCACAAGTAATAGATTGTCCTATCATTTCTTTTCTGCTCTCTTAAATGGGTATTATTACAGTGTTAAGGATGTAATTATAGAACAGAAGCAAAAGGGGAAAAAAGGAAGATGAATTTCCACTTAGCTAAATTGTGGTTCTTTGGCAGTTTTCTGAAAGCTTTTCGAGTTTTGCATTGTGTAAGTAATTCAGGAAAAACCAGCACCTGATAAGCTTTCTTTTGTGCAGCACTGACAATGCATCTATTAGCTGCAGTTACCAACATGTGCCAAAAATGGTTGCAATAAATAGTTGTCTTCTTATAAGACAAAATGTAAGAATAGGATTGTATTAGTATGCAAAGTACTTTCCATTTATTCATTATACACTTTCTGAGATTCGTGCCTCTAGAGATTCTTTTGTGTTTAGGCCAGAAGAAACTCAGATACTAAAAGATATGCAAATTCTTTATGAAGTGGACTCAAAGCAACAAATGACTTCCTAAATATCTCGTAGTATATTAGAAGACTCCAAGTATGAGATTATACTGCACCTATTACAAGAATTAATGCAGACTTCAAAAAAGTTTGTTTTTTAAAAAAAAAATCGTTATTTCAAAATACCTTCCTTAAGCTATTTATGATTAAGTCTAGAATCTCCAAGGGCTTGTAGTGTACCAGCACTACATATCAAGATGGCTATAGTAACACACAGAAACGTTAAAAGGTTTATAGTGATACATTTCCATATTGCTGGCAAACTACATGGAAAGGGTAACAAAAAGAAATACCATGAGCTTTTTAAAATATGGTTAGAGCATAACTGGATATTTTAAAATAATAATTTTAATCCAAGATAAAAAACCCAAACAAATGAAATAAGCAAATCAAAACCAAAAAAAACATAAAACCAAAACCCAAACAATCATAGAATTGTATTTTTTCTTAGCTAACATAAGTTTTCAGTGTAGTTAGGACTGTTTCGAATTTGCAACATGGCTTTTCATTTGTTATTATTGTGGGAAGGCTAATAAGCAATTTTTATTCCTTGTGGCTGATGGAAAAATAGAATGATTAAAAGAATCCCACCTAAATCAGTCTGAATAAGTCTTCTCTTCTTCAAGGCCCAACAGGGTCTCAGATACTAATGTTCACTGATAATAAGCAGCATCTTGTTGTACAAAGTTTGGATTCAGTTCAAAGCAGCACATCCAGATCCAGCCCACTACATCATTTGCCCTGTATTTGTTTGCTTTTTCACTGGGTTTTGTGGTGTTTCAGTGCTCCAGGTCCTATTTAACCTAATTGTGCTTAAAATTTTTTTTGATCCTGAAAAAGCCTCAGCTACAAAGATACCAAAATAATGTTATTAAGGGTATGTTCATAAGGAAATAGATGTAATTGCATTACTTGAATGATATGAAACAAGACTGCTAAAAGTAATATAGATTGCATTAGAGGAAATGGGTCTCTCATGATCCGTCTCCCTGTATATTTTATTATGCTTTTTTTTCCATTGTGAGTACTCAGGCAGAAAGAAACAAAACATGAGAGGCCAAGAAAATGGCACCATTTGTTTGATTTTCTGTACAAATAGTGGAGATCTCAGTCCTGTGTGAGCCATCCAGGAAAGCCATAGAGGAGGCTGAACAGCCACATCCACCTTAATGGCTACGGCAGGTACATCAGCAAAGCAGTGTATCTTGGCACTCTCCTGCCAAAACCCTGCTCTTTTCAGATCAAACAGTGCTTCTCTATGACCACATGGACCCTGCCCCTGTTTCTTGATCACTTCCTTCTGGGGAATGAGGCTCAGAAGAAGAGCACAACTATGTCCCGACGCTTACGCTTCCCACAGAGACATCGTCTTGCTCATTTCTTGCAGGCTTTTCACAATGCTCCCTTCTTTGGCACTTGCCAAAAGACAAATTTATCTTTCTTCTCTTTGAGTTATCTGATTTTGTCCTTTTCTCCTTTCACATCCATCTTGCTCAGGTCAGCAGCACAGCTTTGTCTGTAGGTTCTTCCACAGTGAAGCCCTGCAAGAGCTATTTTTTCCACTAAACAAAACTCCACTGAATCTAGCAAACTGCTGCGCAGTGTTTCTGTTTATGAACTGACATTTGGTGCTAGGAAAATTCTTCACTGTAAAATCTCCACCTGGCTACAGTTATTATAGTCCTTCAGATTTTGTTTTAAAGCTGTGATTCTGTTTCCAGGCCTTTGTCTAAGCAGGCTGAGAGAGAAAAAGAAAAATGAAAAAGTTATCTTTGTTATTTATTTTTTTGCTAGCAGAGAAAAATCTAACAAAGGCAAAAGACACCCCATTGAGACCATTTTCACAGCTGTGTGTCATTGTAGAATAATACATCCCTCGCTGGTGTAAATAAAGGAGGAAAACGTGAACTGAGCTGTATGGCGTGGTTCCAATTTACAACAAAGCAACTTCTGCTATGTTAATGAAAATTCTTTCTAGGAATGTTTACTTGTTATAGAAATTCATCCTATGCAAGGTTAGTCTTTTACAAGACTAAGCCATGCTGAACAAACAACCAGGGGGCTTATCACAGTAGTATGGGATGGGTTTTTACAGTTACTGTTAACTGTCTTACTTCAAACGCTGCATATTGTGAAAAAGTAAAACTTTGACATCAGCTGCACAAACTGTCTTCTTTGAGAAGAGCTGAGTAACTTAATAATCATGAGAATAATCTCAATTGACACGCAAATTATGTAGCTTAAACAGGGGAAAAGCTACTCCTCATTTACTCTTGGAAAACGCACTTCGGTCTGCTGTAACTAGCGTTTTCCAAGAGATAAATTTCTCAAAATGATTAATATCTCTGGCAGAAAATTGCATCAGTAATATGCATAGAGCACAGAGGAGGCTTGGAGTAATGTAATTCTGTTTTTTTTTCTTTTTTTTTCTTTTTTTTTTTTTAACAGGAGAAGGGTTGACTATGCTATTTAGTTAAGACTTTACATATTCTAATGTGAAGCAGTATATTCAAATTCTACACTCTGCTTGAAAAGGAATAAATTTGTATCTGCATGTTCATAAACCTTCAAGTTAGTGACTTAAATGGAAAAGTGACATTTTGGAATAGGGTGAAATTTCAAAATCCTAGTAAAAAAAAGATTCTGAGTTCTTAAAATTGTGTTTTGCCCTCAAAAACCTGCCAATATTGCCAAAAGCCCAGAGGAAAGGCATTGATGACTCAGTTTATTTTATTTTTCCAAAAGACAGACTTTGCTGATCCTAAATTTTTAATACTGGTGTAAGTTATTAGAGGAAATTCCAGAAGTTATATTTTTTAAATAACATGACTAATTCAAAACAAACTTTTCTGAAATGGTGCATAGATCTAGCTCAGCACTTATTCAGAGTGGAGCTTCTCCTAAATCCAAACAGGTGACCTGGGCCTTAGGATTTTTTTTGTGTATTTTTAAATGAGCCATAGGATTATGCATCAGATGTGAGGTTGAAGGCCAGGTGCTCGTGGGATACTCTCTGTTTTATCTGTGTCGATTAGCTATAGTACTTATTTGTCCAAGAATGAGCAGATACCCTTTGCCAATAATTTAGCACCATTAAAAAAAGAATGAGATAACAGGGCTATATCACTTTCTTCCAGATTTTCAGTTGCCTGATCTTACATCAAGTACTTTTTTCTCTAAACTGAGATGCCTGGCACTTAGCAGGTATCCTCCAGTGGGAAAGCCCCCAGTCCATCTTACACTTTGGCTTCCCCTCCCAGCAGGGCAGTTTCCCTGTGGGTCCATACTGCAGTGAGAGGCAAGTAGTCAGTGCTCGTGCCCCCGTTGCTGGACCTGCATTTGTTGTTAACAGGGCTCCCAGATGTTCCTGACCTCCATGCAAACAGGTGTATTTCTGAAATCATGTAGCTGATGAAATGTTTTCCAGCTTGTTTAACAGTAGGCCTGTCTTGCCTGTGGGTGATGGAGGGTTTTGGGGAAGGACTGGAGACTCATCAGCATTTATCCAAAATCTGGGCAGGCTGATAAGAAACTGAAACTGACTGTTCACTCAACTTAATTAATGTGAAATTCTATTACTGTTTGCTACTAGATACATTTCCTGAACATGGTTTCCATACATTTTTCATAAGGAAGGTGTCTGAAGGGAAAGCTTCAGGCCAGATGTCCCCAGAGCTGCTGTGGATCTGCTGTCCATCCTGTGGAAGGGAGCCCAGGACCAGCTGTTCACATTCCAAGGAGTTTTATTCCCCTCCTTCAGCAAAGCTACTCCACGTAAAAACTGCTGAGGTTCTGTCTTCCTGATGAGTGGAAGATCCAAAGGTTTGCTGCCACATGCCAAAGGGAGATTGAAATAAGAAATCTGGACCTCAGAACACATAAATGCCCAAGCATGAAATCTGGCTGTTGTCTGAAGGGTCATTCTTAGGTGATGCAGCAAGCAACATTGCTGCAGGGCCACCAGAAAGGTGGGTGTACTGTTTTTACACTCACTGAAAAATAGAAAGGAAAAAAAAAATTAATCTTATCATCTTTTGCTGTGCATGTTTCCTCATTTCACTAAATCCAGTGCAGATGTGCAAATTAATGTCAGATCAAAACCTTAACTTCTGTTAAACTTTTTAAGTTTTCTCTGTTCTTTCCTTGAATGTTTTTTCATAAAATATTCTAGATAAAGCAGCTGTTATTGGGTACAGTAGTAATTATTTGAGATATAAGGTATTTAATGTGGGTTTTGGAGACAATTATGTGGTTAAACACTGAACTTCAAAAAGGAATATTTTGCTTTTTGATGGTAGGAGAAAAAACAGGCTCTCATGTTTTTGTGCAGCACAGAGGGTCACAGCCTGGCCTTGGGACCAAGATGAATGGCCACAGTACTGAGGTGTTTCTGAAGGGCTGGAGATGGGAATTCGTTCCCCCCAGGCTGCAAAAAAGAGGCAGAGCTCCTCTGCCACAATGCTTGAGGACATCAGTTGTGCTCTGAGCAGAGCAAACTGATGAGGACCTGTGGGACCTGTCTCAGTTACTCCCTGGAAAAGATGATTCTTGTGATTTCATTACTTTCTATACCTTTAGCATCCACCTGCTTTTATATCCTGCCTCTTTAAAAGCCAGACTTTCAGGGTAAGGGCTGTATTTATTATGAACAGCACTTGGCACAACATGGTTTATCCTGACTCACCGACACCTACCACAATGTCACAGTTATAAAGATACTGCTGTTCTGTAAGACATAACAGCCAGTGAGTCTTTTTAATTCTGGTCTACACATTCATTTAATTAAACTGGTCCATACATCCCAGCAGAGTTGTATAGGAGTCTCCTGACTCCTTTTCCCTTCGCAGTCAGTTTATAGCCAACAGGGTGATGCTTCTGCAGGGCCATGCTGCACAGAGCAGAATTCTGCATGGGTGAGCAATTATGTTTATGAAAGGTATTTATGACTCTTGACATGTAGAGAACTGTGGTGTGGATAAACAAATATTATGGTAAATGCTCTCGAAGAGGAATCTTGGAAACTGCCAGGTTAATCCTAAAATGCATGGAATTAAATAAACAACTTCATACATGATCAGAGAGGTGACATGCTTTTAGGGGCAGCCTAGTCTCTTTCAAGGATGATGAGGTTTCTATGTTTTCAAAACTGAAATAAAGCTGACATAAGAAAATGGCATCTTCATTACCTTGCATGTATCATTTTTGCTACATGCACAAAATTACAGTGTAACTCCTTCTCTAGAGCTATTCTGATTTATACTGGTGGATGAGCAAGGAAAATCAAGCCTGATACTGGGTTTCTGAGCTGCCTTACTTCCATTCCTTTCATCTAGAGAGTGCTTCAAAGTACTTGTAATAAAACGTCAGCTACCTTTTCAAAGATCAGTGCTCTGATTTAGTACCCCACGCATCCTGATGAAACCTGAGATGATGACTGTAATGGTTGTGGTCCTTCTCTGCCATTGGCCTAGTTGATCTCCTCTTTCTTCTCTCAAGAGGCTTTGGGAACTATTCTGCATTTTCCAACAAAGTTGATTTTGCGCATGTTAACATTATAGTGTCTTTAAAAAATGCTTAGTTGCTAAAAATTAAGTCCAGAGCAGTTGCCAAGCAGGTATGCACAATGTCCATTTATTTCACTTTAACAAGTTAAGGAGTGGATAAAGGACAGAAATCACTGTATCTTCATTTCTGCCTGATTGCAACACAGCTATATCTGCTTGCAGCTTTCTGCACAAGTTACAGAGATCCATTTTAAGACAAGCAGAGCCTAACAAGCTGAGTGTGAGATTGGAAAGCTGGTTGTTAAAGCTTATAAGTAATTGGCTAGATTTTCTTGCTGATGCAATTCGTCCCATCTCTTATCAGATTTATATAATCTTTAGCGCACCAAATAAAGTATAGAGCTGAAATTCCCCTGAGCCTTTACCACAGAAATCTGTATAATCCATGGAAATTCTGGGCAAAAAGATTTACCAATGGGTAAAAGGCATGGAGTTAAAAAGCTGGGACATTGTAATAGAGTATTGTGGTTGCACCTCCAACCATAGACAACTAACTTACTAATAGAAATAACCTTTGTCTGCATGGAGAAAGAGTATGTTCATATTTCCACCTGGCTCATGTGGCCGGTTGTTAGTCAATGTATGTCTTCTTAATCTGAAAATTTTTCTCACTTTGCGTTAGGCTTTTCTGAAGAGCAGAACCTCCAGCAACCTCACAGATTGAATTGCAAAATATGGGAGTACAGTCATGTTGACTGGAATGACCTCTAGGTAATTGGGTTTTCAAATTCAAAGTTGCGTCTGACATCAATCAGCTGTCAAATTTCATTAACTCTCATACCCTGGGTCCCAGGAATATTGACTGTACATGCCTTTATGGTTGGGAAAGCACTGAAACTCTGACAAGCCTTGATAACCAAAGTTTCTGGAGATACTAATTCTACTACTAATAACCTGTCTCACTTTTCTGTATGGCCCAGATTTCTTCAAGTAAAAGCTTTTATCCTAAGCTATAAATATGTGTATATAGAGAGAATATGTATTTATATGTATAGAGGTGTGTATATATATGTATAACTCTAAATATATATTATATATATGCACACATATACATCTGCACATATACATATACATGTGTATATTTGAATTAAAAGAATCCCAAGACATTGAATGTCCCCCTTGAAAGGGAAGCCTCCTATAACTTGCTAGAGGAATGGACACTTATTCCCCATTCACTATCCTTGCATAATTTGTTGGATACCTAAAAATTACAATACACATTTGTGGACTTACTAGCCTATGAAAATTCACTCTAAAAGCAAATGCAAAGACTTCCAGCTTTGTCTGATATGATAAATAAGATCATTAGATCTTTGGTGTATATCTGACTTTCTCTATTTTTTATTAATATCTTGTCTTCATATTCTTACCTCAAGAATTAATTGAATTCACTATTACGCTAACCAGAGTGGTGGCTTGTTCATGCTCTTTCACCTCCCTGTGGCTCCCACAAGAAGCTAAAGCCAACCAGCCTGTCACAGATCCGCTTAATGTAAGTAGCTGGTTGGAACAGTAGATCTGTAATTTTTATATGCTCCATTTATGTCACAAAAAATCTTAGAAACTCAGTTGTATACATTGTATACTCTGTTATAGACATGTCAGCAGCCCAGAACTCATTTTAGATGATTGTTATTTATGCTTATTTATGGAAATGACTGCCTGTTTTTCCCTCCTGTCATCCATTGTTCACTAAAAATTGTGATTCCATTTTTGACATCCTGGTTGTTATTTATAGAAATATTTTTAAGGTTTGTGTAAGCTATAGTACGTTTGCAACAATCAATCCAGTTAAAAAGATGGCAAGTAGCATTTTTCTAGTACTTGCTGTACTGCATTACCTTTCTCCTTTAGCCTTTCAAATCCCCAAATCTTCTCGTAAGAAAAAAAAGTCATAACTTGAAATGAAGTAGGTTCATGATTAAGATATTCATTATAAATTCCATACACATTGGTTGTTTGCAATGATTCTTTTTTTTTTTTTTTTTTTGCTTGTTCCTCAGGCAGTAACAGTAAATTAATGTTTGTGACATTTCTGCAATTCTAACTTTGAATGAGAATCATACTATATATTGCATTATAAATACTGACTTACATTAAGTCCCGTGTGTGCCTCTCCTGTAGAAATGAAATAGACAGTGTAGTCATTATTCAACTTAATTTGCAATATTTATTACCCTTGGTGGATATGAGCGTATTCATTACATTCGCAATAAATGACCTGTGGGTTTCAGAGATGTATTATGTTAGGAAAAACTTGCAATGAGTAAATAACACCCTTCCCTTTCTCTCTATGAAACTTCTATTTCTACAGTGCTGCTATTATGTCCTGTATCTAAATTGAGTTTATGCTAAGGTGAAGGAGACCTTGCTCATGCTACAGTGTGAAACAAGGGTATTTGTATAAATACTGTGGAAAAAAAATGCAACTGTGTGACCTACCCTGGTGTCATTCAGAGAAAAATGCCTATAAGGACCATCTGTAGAGGGAATGTGACATAATCTTGGGTAGTTGTAAAAGCTGACTTGTCCTTAGGATAAGAAAGAAGCAACAGAGTTCATTATCACTCACAGCTGGGTGAGTTTATACTGTTGGCTGGTACTTCAGAGTGCTCTGCATAGGCATGACTATAACATCAGACTATCATGCCCTTTATCATCATGGATTGGAAACCACAGGAAAAGCACAAGAACAGTCACACACCTAAAAAATTAGGCAGTTTTCAGAGAGTTTTGCTGTTATTGAACACTGAGTAGTAGTAGTGATCAGAGCTAAAATATTTTACCTGAAGGTTTAGACTAAAAATGTCAGATGATTTGATTATATGTAAAACCTTGTATTCAACATTCATAATCCATAGACTGACAGTGATCATTCTGAGAAACCCCTAGCTCCGGTTTGAACTTACCTAAGTATCTCCATCTGTGGTCCGGCTCCAAAGGCCACTGATGCCAGCATAGTGATTTTGCAACGATTTCATTGGACAGCAAAGAAGCTCCTCCTGTCCCCCAAAGCAGGTGTGTTATGCTTGCCATGCTCCTCTGCAGCATTTTGGGTGCATCTTCACTGAGGAGACCCAACTCATTAGTGTTCATGAATTTCAGCGAGATTTGCAACCTTTACGTCTCTTCCAACTAATGGGCTGTATCAAAACCAGCATGACCAGAAGGTCAAGGGAGATGATTATCCCCCTCCACTCCATGCTCTTGTGAGACCTCACCTGCGGTACTGCGTTCAGCTCTGGGACCCCCAGCACAAGAAGGACGAGGAATTGTGAACTGTTGGAGCAAGTCCAGAGGAAGCCATGAACCTGATCATATGGCTGAAGCACTTCTATGAAGACAGGTTGAGAGATCTGGGTTTCTTCAGCCTGGAGAAGGGAAGGCTCTGAGGAGACCTTAAAGCAGGCTTCCAATACCTAAAGGGAGCCTACAGGAAAGCTAGAGAGGAACTTTCTGCAAGGGCATGTAGTAATAGGACAAGGGGGTATGGCTTTATGCTGAAAGATGGTAGATTTATAGATTAGGAAAAAATTCTTCACTATAAGGGTGGTGAGGCCCAGAGAAGTTGTTGCTGCCCCGTCCTTGGAAGTGTTCAAGGTCAGGTTGAACAGGGCATTGAGCAACCTGGTCTAGTGAAAAGTGTCCCTGCCCATGGCAGGGGAGTTGGAACTAGATCATTTTTAAGGACCACTCCAACCCAAACCATTCTATGATTCTGATTCCATGATATGATGAAGGACTTAGTACTAAGTTTCTCAATAAATGTTAAGTGAAAGAAAATATCACTTTCATTTTACAGCTGAAAGTAAAGTAACTCACTTGAAGTCCCATGGGAAGCCTGTTCTAGACTGAGAAAGCAGACCTGAGTCTTTGATGGAGCATCTTCAGTGTCCCAATTGTTAGAGTAAGATTTCTTCTTGGACCAAGTATCAGCAAGAGAAAAATTAAATTTTACTTTCATTACCTGTCTTTTGCTGATGGAAAACTTAGCTGAGGAGCCCAAGATTTATTACAAGATCGCCAGTGCACTAGTTGAAGATCTAGCACTCGCATTCAAATCTGCCAATTCCCTGCTGGTACACTAAACCCCAGTAAAAAGGTGGTCTCCAGTCCAGAGCCTGCAGCTTATCCAAAATTGTTTTAGGAAGTCTTGTTTTTTATCTCTGTAGAAGTCTATCAATGGCAAAGCAAATTTTCCTGAGACACCACCTTCCAGAATTGCTTTAAAACTCTTTGTGCAATGAACTGACCTGCTTGAGAGTGGGATATAATGAACTCAGTGCTGAATGCTTGTCATCCTTATGTAAATACTCTGTACCAATTGCTTCCTTAAAGCAATGTGAATTTTTCCAACAGTTTCACAGAATTTTGACTGGAACACTGAGTCAGAGGTTTCTGTTTTTATCAGTTGCTTTTATTAATAAATCTCACATAGGTGTGTGTGTGTATTTTACAAAGCAGTTGAGCTCTCTTATGCTTTGTGTCTATCTCTACAGCCAGACCTGATGTAAGTGGAAAGATGCTCTTCCCTTTTCCCTTATTTCATCTCTTATGTGATTAATGCAGGAACTGCTTTAATCTTCTAAACATCTTCTTTATACCACTTCTGAACACCTTCTCATGGCAAATTATTGCATTACTAACTAACCTGTCTACATCTACTAGAAACCTTTAATCATGTGCACTGTATTTGCAATGCACCTGCTCTTAATTTCTTGTCATTACTGCATACTAAACTACAATCAGGGTACTTTCTAATAGCCTTTCTCCTTTTTTGCAATGCCTGCCCACATATATTTTCTCTGAATTATCCATGCTAATTTTCCCCACACTTCTCTGGAATAAGCTTAATTTTTATACTTTTCCTTACCCTTTAAGATTCCTTCCTTTTAAAACCTCTCCTTCCTTAATTGTGTTTTGTGCACTTCACTCTGGTTTTACAGTGGAACATAAAACTTATCTGGCAAAAAAAAAATAACCTAGTATTGTTCAGAAAGCTTGTGCTTGTGTCTAGCCTGTAAGACAAAATGTAATGATGTCCCCAGATGCTTGTTGCTGAAGACTTGGAAAAGCTTTCTTCTTGCTGGGTATTCTTTCTGGATAAGAATACATCATGCAAGAAAGACATAAGCAGTCATCCCCATATCTCACTCTTTTCTTAACCTCAACCTCAGACTTTTTTTGTTAGTTTGTTTTGATACATGGCAGTTTTTATTCCTTGTTCTGGAGATATTTACAGCTTTACATAATTTAGGTATTTAAATTAAATTAAATTACAATGTAATCTGGTGTTAAAGAAGGAAGTTTTTTTAAATCAATATGATCTTGTCTACAAAAGTTAAAAAATTGCAGTATGCAGTTGGATTTTTACTATATTTAAGGAGGTTAAACTAAATTTATTCATAACACTGTTTTCTTGGGCCCAGTAAAGACAACTCTCTAGGATGTCAAGGAAGACTTGGCAATGCAAGCTGAATCAATTATTTATTTATTTTGCTCTGCAGAGCCTGCCAGAATGCTCGTTGAATGATCAGCTTTTCACCCAAGGTTATACACCTGCAGAATGATCACCTCAGTTTGTAATCAGTAACTTCCAATTAAACTACTGCTTCCTCATAATTTAGAAGTCAATGGTGGTGCCGTTAAAGGTATGTCTTTCAAATGCTATAGACTGACTGTGGAAAAAAATCCCATGTTTCAGAATATTCCTGCTCATCACAAGCTCCTAGTCTTGCCAGTAGCTGATAGTAATTGCTATCTATGGGCAAGAGGTTGATACAGTCAGCACTGAATTCTCTAAAAGACCCTTTTCCCTTTGAAAGAGTATGTCTGGCAGATTTTGGAGAAGCTTCAGAGAGGTGTTGATGGAGAATGCTGCTCATCAGCTTGTTAGAGCACTAATTCCACTCACACTAGTGAGTTCTGTCTACGCGGCATGTTAATCTTGGTTTATATCAATAAGGAGGAGGTTGGGATGTAAGGACATATTAGCTTTTTAAGTGATATATAAACATACTGTATAATCAGCACTGATGTTGCCTTTCCAAACATTGGACATTAGTCCTTATTTAACGTATTATATACTACGTTATTAACCAGAGAGCGATATGATCACAGCAAGGAAACTACTAGTGTATGTCAAAAAATTTAGTATTATACATCAATGGATTAAATCATATTTTGTCTGCCATAATTAATTTCCATTTTGAATTACAGAATTTTTATGTGGGAAATACACCAGTAAATAATGAAGAATGATTTACAGTCAATGTTGGTTTTGGTATTTAAGTACTCTTTTATATCTTCCATTTAGGCTGAAATGTAATTAGCTGTATTTTAAAAATAGTAATGTTTAAAAAAATTGCTTGTGATAACAAAGGTGATCTGTGTCATAGACTGATAAGGAAATCACAATCCTAGTTTATTTCTTATTTGTTTTTTCACAGTGATTTGGCACAATAAATGTATACCTGGAGCCCATTTTATCCTATTTACAGGCACTATACAAACAGGGAAAAGGCATCCTTGTTCTAATCCTAAATGAGCAAATCACAGGAATGCAGAGAATTAATAATGGAAGAGCCAGAAGAGTTTTCAGTGAAATATATTGAAGCTGTAAATATGAATAAGTTTTGTATTTTTAAAATTTTTAGACTCTGTGCCTATTTAACTGGAGCAGAATCACCAAATATTGCTGTTCTGGCTCTAGAAAGATAATAAACCTGTACAAAGAATGCAAATTTTGGGAACCAGAGATAGTAAAGGAGAGAAAAGTAATATTTTAGTTTTGTTTGCAAGGAACTAATATCCAAAATTACTTCCAGTCCAGACAATCTACACTTCTGCATAATAAAATAAAATGGGGCAGTAAAAATAAAAGCCCCACTAAATTAAAATTTTCTTTTGATTTTAGAAACAGAGGTGCCTCCTGTGGCAGTAAAAAGCTTCACCATGTACTTTGCATCTTGCTGATTCTTCCCACTGGAAGGCCTGGCCCAACTGCATTTTTCAGAAAGAAACACAACAGATCCAAAGACGCCTATAACAAACACATTGAAAGTGACCCTGAAAACAATGGCACTAATGTCAAAGAGACCCTACAAGAAAGCTCAGCTTCTCCATGAGGTGTTTCCAAGAGAATTTGTGGTCTCACATCCATCGGCATGTAAAAAATTTTATAAAACTGCTCTAGTAAAAGTCTCAAGTATCGAGGTGCAGAAGATGTGTCAAACTGAGCAAAGCACTGAGGTTTTGTTTTCTGGTTTTTAATCCCCTGTTGTGTCTGACTTGCTACATGAGAAGGCTCTCCTCTGTTTTAGAAAAGGAACTTCTGCAGAGGTACTAAACCAGGAACACACGTAAGTAAAAGCGTCTTTGCCATTGATACAACTTTTGACGGAATATACCGCAAAATACACAAATATGGCTGCTGCCTGCTGGCTAAAATTGTTGTATTCAATCTATATAGGAGAGCAAACAGTCTGAGTCAGAAATGCATGGCACCATATACTATTAAAGGAATAATTCAGCCTCTTTTGTTATATTCTGCAAGTACAGTAGGTGATACATATTTACATTAAATATAAATTATGGAAAATAAGTGTCTAGTATGGGGAAAAGTCCAGAGACTCCATTTATGCACTGTTGATTCCTTAAAATTACTGACATATACCTTGATTTTGAAGTTAGGCCACCACCCACAGATGTCAGTGGTGCCTGTAAGAGAGCTATCATGCCTTGGAAAAATTAAATTGTTAATCTGACTAAACAAGATAATGTATTAGAGGAGAGAAACTGAAAAGACTAAGAGTGCTCTGATAAAACTCTAGATTTAAATCCCACTTAAATTAATGAGAATTTTTCTGCCCATTTTAATCTGGCAATCTTACAGTCCAATGTTATGAAACAACAAGTAGTTACAGAGGCAGACATCAGAAGGTACAGTTCCCTTTGAGTATTTCGTGCTTACTATTACACGGCAAAGATGTTGGTAAACTGAGTTTATAAATTATATACGAAGGAGACTGATCAGAGAATTTGGATTTCAGATTTTGAAGATTATTTTAAACTAAAAATTAATAAACTGGAAGTCAAGAGAGAGTGGGAAGAAGTTTCCGTATTTAATGCAAAACAGGAAAAAAGTGTCATTTGTTGGAAGAAACATGTTAGGACACAGTTGATAACTCCTGATGTTTTTCAGTAGAAAAGAAAATCCCTGTCTCACAGAAATTCAAGTTGCAGAAGGTAATTTTATTCAATTCATAAAATATTATAGCAAAGATTTTTGCTTTCCCAATTATCCAGATATTCATTTCACAGGAGATAATGAAGTATGTGGTAAATGATTCAACTGATATTATTTTAACATTTCATCACCCATGTGGCAAAATGCCATACATAAAATCTTACATCAGGTTTTTTATTGGTGTAAAAATGTGATACCTCAAAACATTATGCATGCTCATGGATGAGTGTCTAAAATCAAAAAACCATAAAATGTGTTATTGGAGGTTGCTTTTTTTCATAAATGGCAGCTGTGCTCCCCTCTCATAATGTCACTGCCAAAGCAAAGCGAGATAATAAAACTCATTTTTCTTTGGCTTATTTTCTTTATAAATTATATAAAAATAAGTCATGTATTTATTGCCTTATGGAAATTATTTTTAGCATTTGATACTTACAAAGAACTACAAAATGTCCTTTCTGTCTAAAAAACACAGCAGCTTACTGAGATGAATCCAGAGACTTATCTGCTTGTCTTTGACTGTCAGATTGGATTCTTTAACTCAAAATATGAATAAATATGGATATTATAAAGGTGCGTAGTACGTTATTGTCAAGTTTCTGTTCTGAAGCAGCTATGCAGCACAACTTAGAAAACAGCAGAACAAAGCCCTATGATTCTAAATAGTGCAGCCTTAGTAAATAGTTACATTTAGACATAAAAGGTATTGCTTTATAAAAAAATTCGATGTATAAAATGAAAAGAAAAATGAGTGAGAAGTGTCTGTTAAATGAGCTTGAGAATAGTTACATAAAAGTAGCTTCTCTGACTCCGAATTGCTAATAGGAAATTTTGCAGAATGTAGACAAAAATCCCCCAAGCCGTGACTCATCTGACTGCATTTTGGAGCACATTCAGTGATGTATTTTCTATTTCTGTGCTATCACATCAAAATAGAAACTTTGTTTAAAATCTGGCAAATCTTAACTGTTTGTTTCTGATTAACTTTTATTTAGTGGGAGATGTCCCACCAAGCAGCAACTTTCCCGGCATTTGTAACTCTTGAAATTTGTGTGTTATCAGCCCAGAGCAATAAACAACTCCTGCTTCACTGTGGCCAAGAGTAAAAACCTCATTGAGTTCATTGTGTAGCTCAACAGATCCCATTGTAGAGAGGGTCAAGTTCAGTGCAAGGAATCCTATTTTTGTATAGTAAGTATAATAGATACAGGCATCACCTTATACTAGTGTGGTTTGCTGAAGGGACTTATTCTTGGCAGCTCTTTACTTTCTTACTCTTTTTTTTTTTTAGCTTTTCTGACCTGGTTTTCACTCTTCTATGGTCTCATCCTCTCATTTCTGGAGCAGGGTATGGCTGCAGAAAGATTGGGTGCTGGATGGGAACTGCATTAACAACAGTGATAGAGTTATTGCACATCTGCTTTTTGATCTTCACTAACAAACCAACCCACTTAAACTGAGCTTATGTTCACGTTTCTAGTGGGCTGAACCAGCTGCATATTGAAGAGGCTAGCCTTGTCCCCAGATATAATCAAAGTGATACTTAAGATGTGCACATGCACAACAATTCCATTTCCTAGTTTAGAAATCCACCCAAAAGCCACTGCAGGACTTATACAGCTTTAAAGCAGTATCAAAGATGCTGTAAACCACAGTAAACTTCAGCCTAGTGGAGAACTCTGACAAAGCTGCTTCAGTCTCTAGGGATAAACAGAAAGTAGCATCAATCACTCTTAACACTGCATTTTGTTATGAATTAGCTCTCTTTTTATTTTTTCCCCCTAATTTTTTGAAGATGACATTTTTTAACGGTCCTATTTTATTCCTAGGTTGCAAAGACCCTGTGTTACAAATAATCTAGGAAGTGCCACAATTTTCTCATATACTTTTAGAGCAAAATCTTAGAAGTCGTAAACTTTTTTATTGCAATACATCTACGAAAGTCATTGTGCCAAAACAGGCAGAGCAGATGGCTGGTCTGAAGTAGCCAGCTCTTCAGCTCTAGCTCCTGACAACAGAAAATATTGTGCCATCCCAAGACAGTCTTAATATTGACATACTTACTTATCTGACCAAGATCAAACCTTTAAAGAGTTCCCTGAGATATTAATGAAAGCTATGAACTAAGAGCTAGAGATTTATAACGAACAATAAATGCAACAGAACATTTTGATACTTGATTCTTGCTGGGATTTGCTTGTGCCTCCCTTCCGTTTTCCTAGACATTTCTTTGCAAGATATTTCTGTGGGTAAGTCAAGAAACAGGTGTGAAAACAATGTATGCAGAAGGATTGAACATACAGAACAGGGTTTATCTTGAAAAGGTTTGAATAGTTGTAGCCATTTTGGAGAAATGTGTGATTTTGAAATCATAGGTTAAAGCCTACAGATGCAACTTTATTAACGGTAAAGAAAATCTTAAAAATCCTTAGGAAAAAAAGTGAACTGGGAGCTACCATGTAACTTTTCCAGCTTTCAAACCAAAATTGTTTTATGTTCATAGAATCATAGAATGGTTTGGGTTGGAAAGGACCTTAAGGTCATCTAGTTCCAACCCCCCTGCCATGAGCAGGAACGCCTCACAGTAAACTATGTCGCCCAAGGCTCTGTCCAATCTGGCCTTGAACACCTCCAGGGTTGGAGCATCCAAAGCTTCCTTGGGCAACCTATTCCGGTGCCTCACCACCCTCACAGTAAAGAATTCGTTCCTTATACCTAATCTAAACTTCCCCTGTTTAAGTTTGAACCCGTTACCCCTTGTCCTACAACTACAGTCCCTATGAAGAGTCCCTCCCCAACGTCCTTATACGCCCCCTTCAGATACTGGAAGGCTTCTATGAGGTCTCCATGTAGCTTCTCTTCTCCAAGCTGAACAGCCCCAACTTTCTCAGCCTGTCTTCATATGGGAGGTGCTCCAGCCCTCTTATCATCCTTGTGGCCCTCCTCTGGACTTGCTCCAGCAGCTCCATGTCCTTTTCATGTTGAGGACACCAGAACTGTACACAATACTCCAAGTGAGGTCTCACAAGAGCAGAGTAGAGGGGCAGGATCACCTCCTTTGACCTGCTGGTCATGCTTCTTTTGATGCAGTCCAGGATATGGTTGGTTTCTGGGCTGCAAGCACACACTGAAGCCAGCTCATGTTAAGCTTCTCATCAACCACCACCCCCAAGTCCTTCTCTGCAGGACTGCTCTGAATCTCTTCTCCACACAACCTGTAACTGTGCCTGGGGTAAAATGCTGTCATTGGGAGAATTTTGTAAAAACATGGTCAGTGGAGGTCAATCTTATCATGACCCTCTGTATTTCCGTCTGTTCTAAGGAACCAGAGAAAGAGTCAGAAATATGTCTTTACAGCCCAGGTAGTCTGCACCTCAAGAACTGGTGGATTTTACCAGCTATGGGCCAATCAAAACAAAGAACATATAAACTTACTTCTGTGGGTAAAATACTCTACCTTTCCTGATGTTGAAAAACATGTTCTTACATTCTGGGGTTTTGATTTCATGTTATCTTGTTTCCACCAAAATTTTTGGAGGCTGAAAAGAGGAGAGCTTCTTCAGTTTGCAAAATGTGTCAACTTCTGATACTTTTTATGGAGTCTGAGAAACCAGATTTTTTTTTCACCCCCAGAATCATTGTGTTGGATTCCATAATATGATGGTGCCTTGAAAATGAAATACATGGGACAGATTTTGATGATGTTGCCCTGAGGTGGGTAAGTTATGAGAGTAAAATTTCTTCCTGCCTACAGAGAATCTCAGGGGCACAAGAGCGTGACAGCATTTGGTGTGAACAACTATTGTGACGCCAAGCATTCCTCTCTAAGCCATGAAACATGGACTTAAGTTGAATGAATGAATAACATCAGTTAACTTTACTTATACGTTGTATACTTGTGGGTGAAAGGGAGCTTATGTATCTGACCTGTCTTCTCCATAAACTCAAAAACACTGAGATAAATGTCTCCTGATCTACTATTGCATAAAAACTGGGTTTAGAGGCCAGATTCCTGAAGTTTGAAAGCCTGTTTTTGTTAGTATTTCACTCTTCTCCACTGAGTTTCCTGACTTGTATAACAGCACCAACAAAGTACAAGTTCTTGGGCATGACAGGAAATAGATTTTACACTAGTCTCCAGGCCTGGGCCCCAAATTAGAGTGCTGAAATGGTACTTCCCATGATTTGTCCTGCACAGCCGAACTGCTGGGCCATTGTCTGGTTTTTAAGAAACAATTTCTTTCATTTCTTCCAGCTATAAAATGAATAAAATTTATAAACCACTCATTACTCATGTTTCTGGGTTGAATACTTTGTATAACATCATTCTTTATATGGTATTGAAACAGCCTTGAGCAAGATTGTAAGGCAGCACTCCTAGTGAGCCCCTCATAAAGATGAGATGTTCATCTCATCTGGCAATTGCTGAGAACAAAAAATGACAGATAAATTATTTTTAATGATACCTGGAAATGTTACTCGTTAACAATAGAAGTGTAATCCCTCTCTCTTGCCTCCCTTCTGTGCTCCCTCTGTAACATCCTCAGCAATAACCTTGGGGTGGAGCAGACTTCGCAGTGCAATTGTGATAATGCTGGCAGAAGCAATCGTGCGTTTGCTGTTCCTTTCAGTAACGAGTGTGCTTTGTTTGTTTGAGCCGCATATAAAGACTATTTGCAGAATGTTTTAAAACTTTCTAGTGAGACCTTTCCCACCTAAACCAACCATAATAGAACAACTATTAAATTTAATTTCTACAGAAAGTGAGTTATCTTTCACTTTAATACACCAGTAAATTGGATGTTAAATGTGTTGAAAGATCACAGCTACATGTGAAGGAAGGCTTTTTAATCAGTCAAGTCTCAAAAACTGAAAATATTCTTCATTTTTGGATAAAGGTATTGATTATTTTCTTTCTTTCTGCAGGCTTGTTAGGTGTCACATTTCTATAAACTTCAGCACTATAACTTTACGTTATTGTTATACAAGCAAAAGCTATAAAATAAATACAAGGCATCACAGAAAGAACATAAACCTCAGTGAGAATGGAATAAAAAGTTAACCCAGCTGCCACTAGACACTTTCTGCTCTCCCACAATTGTTATGTGTCAAAGGCAGAAATGCACACTGAAAGGTCTCCTCTGCTCCTACACCAAGAGCAGAGCCCCATCAAAGCTTTGCAAAATTGTGCCACCAAACAGCTCTGCCTATCCATGGAGATCATGCTCCCATGGAACTTGTAGATGGTATATTTCAAGGGCCCTTCCATTAAGAAACAAGGCTAGTGTAACTGGAGTTTGGTGTAACTGAAGTCCTTGCTGTCATATAAGAAGAAAGCAACCTATAGGAAATGCTACAAATATAACAGATAGATATGTGAGCCATGCAAATATTTCAGACCAAGCAGTGAAGGTGAAAATGGATTTGGAGTTGACTGATCTGAATTGTTAGTCAAGGCAGAGAAATGAGAAGGAGATAAGAAACACAAAGGTTTAAGACTTAATCAGACCACTGAAGACGCCAGGCTTTGTACCACTAAAAAGGCAATAGTTACTAACTCACTTTCTGATCTGTACTTAATTAATAACTAAGTTAATCTATAGCCTTTTTTTGGCTGGACACAAAAGAAAAATCAGAAACAAATACAGGTTTTGAGTGTAGGAAAAGATAAAATTTAAAAGAGGACCTTGATATATCATAGTCAAGGCGCTTTTGACTGATGAGGGAAGAGTATTGGCAGGAGCTAGAAAGAGTTAAAAAAGCTGAAAGTATGATGGATTTGTTGAGGCACACTACTATAAAAATAGTGTACAACAAAATTGCTCATGAAAAGAATCATGAAGGTTTTAATTTTCGACTTTGGAGAAGTTCCTATGAAATACTGGAAACGGGAAAAAAATCACCTTTTCAGGAAGATTTGAGATGACATAGAAGAAAAAGCTGTGGATGGATTCAGAAATACGTTAATTTGTGTAGGAAGGAGGAGGAAAAGTTAATAAGTTTTCAGCTTCCTCCACAAAGACTTAGTATTCAAAGGTCATTTGACTATATGTCTTACAGTAATTAATGTGAAATGAGAGCAATTAATGATCCTTCATTAATGTGTCTGTTACATTAGATTAGTCAGCTTCTATTTTTGTCAGATGCTATTTAGCATGCTTTAAGAAAGCATGCTATCTTTTTTTCAATCTTCATAAAAATTGCAGGCTGGAAAGGAGTGGAAATAGAAATTACAGCTGATTAAGTTTTCCTAGTCTTTTAAAGTGAAGTGCTCCTTACTGACTTTGTTGAATCAGATGTCTACTGAATTATTTTGATTTTAGCTAGTTTCTAAGGTGCAAAGACAATCAGGTAGCTGCATATCAGCAAATAAATGAATGTTCAAGTCCCACTTGTGCCTTTCAGATTTTTACTTCCACTGCTAAATATCTGCTGGGAAAAGAAGTTCAAAATTCCCACTTTAAGCTATTCTTACTTCAGGATATTTTAAAATTGTTGATCTAGGATACTTTTTGAATTGTCTTTATATGGAGTCTGTGCTTGCTCATGGTAAGGAAAGAAGCACAGGGCAGATAAAGTAACCGAAACGAGTGTGCAAGTAAGGATCCACCGATCTGACTGTGAACTTTATCAAGTCATTCACAGTCCTCTGCTCACTGTTTTCCAGCTGCTTCCTACATCTTACCTGCTACACTGGGTGTTGTGAAGCTTGTTTAAAAGGATTTATTATAATTTTTGTAAAGGACTTTAAAATGCCCAGATGAAAAATGAAATACAAGTGCAAATTGAAATTATCAATATTCCAACCTATTTAATATAAACACCCAGTTAAAACAAATTATTAATCAACTAACTATTTTTAAGTTCTCACTGAATCTTGAAATTCAGTTACTTTTTCCATTATTGGCAGCTAAATCGTAGTAGGATCTCTAATGTGAAATTTGAGCATTTCAGCTCAGGTGATGTGAAAGGTGTTTTTCAAAAATCAGAATATATGTACTTGCATGTGTATTAGTGGTTACAGTTTACCAAACCCAACACTAATTTTCTCAATTAACATCTTGTTCTTTGGCATAGGCCAGATTTTGAAATTCTGCTGGTAGATACCTCTATTCCTGAGTGTGAAGCAAATGTGGACTCTGGTTTTCATAGCATGAACAAAAAAACCCCAACAAACCAAACCAAAACCAAAGAAAAACCTATAGGAAACTCTTTATTTCATTCAAATTTTGCAGATAATAAAAAGACAGCCTGTATGTGAGCATTAGAGAATTTCCCACAATGTTTCTAATCCTGAGCAATTGTGGCAAAAACATATGCATGAAAAATTTAACTCAAATAATGCTCCATAGATGGCATTGCTGTGATGTGCCAAGAGTTTAATCTAAGCTGCACATCAAACGAGCATTGATGTGTATAAGCTTCACTATTCAATAAAATACAAAAGTCACTTTGTTTTCACTCAAGTCAATTAAGCTGAAGTACCATACTTAATTGTTTTGTTAACTCTTGGACCAAATAGACTCAATTGTTACAGCAAACTGAGCAATTGCACCCTGTATTCTCAGCAACAGAAAAATGTATGTTTATGAACAAAGGATCAGTGATTAGGAGAAAACCATTCCTTTTATAGGTCCAAGATTACTGTCAGCTATTAAAATAGAGAAATTAAAAAACAGCAATGCATTAAAGATTTGGAATTGCCAAGGTGAAACAAAATGTCTGCTGTAATTCACTGTTGACAGAGATAATGATCCAGCCAAAGACATACATACAAACAAATCCTCCAAGATATCTTCTGATGAAGTCCTTACTCATTCTGCAGTCAGACTCAGTCCAAAGTGGTGTTGATTGTCAACAGGTAACTAGAGGAAGGGCAACAGTAGTATTGTACAATATGAGAAACAAGTGAGCTCAAGGCTGAAATACTAAACTTACAAGACTTGCCCTTGGATGAAAATACTGCTTCTATAGCCCAGAAGATCTGTGAATAAAAACAAGTCTGAGGTTGGAGTCTTATTTGAAGTCAACAGCTGATTACCTCTTTCTAAACTATTCTATTATGTACTTTATCAGTCTAAATGTCAGAAGTCATTAAAAAACCCTCAGAAATATGACTTTCTAATTTCCCAGAGGTCCAAGATACTTTAATTGAAAAGAAAATTTAATACTGAAATCATGCAAATTCTTTAAGGTCTGTTATGTAAGGTTTTAGCATACATATACTTTGGTTTTCATTCCATCTGTTTCTATAAACTTTAACATATAATATAATGTACCAAAATGCTGGATTTAAAGGGAAAAGTTGCCAAGTGTGCTATTACAGCTGCCGTGTTTTAAAATTCATCTGAAGTGTTGTTTCTGTGAAAATATAAAACACTTCCACTTCAAAGACGTTATTCTTTTTATTCCTAAACACTACCAGTTCTGACCTTCTATATCCATTCAAAATTGCTAAGAAATTACTTGTTTTAAACCTGTGTATTTATTTTCTACATGAAGTATGGATAGAGAGTATGTATTCAATTTTGGTTATTTTTTTTATTGATGTAATAATAGTGTTCACTTATATATTTTCTGATTATTTTTAGTAGCAATATTTTTAATAGCATAATTTGTACTATAGAATTGTTTCTTGCTGGCCAAATGTATTTCAACCCACAAAATTCTAGACAGGACATTTTACAATAGCAGACTTTAATGATGTGAAGGTCAGTTATTTTAGTGAAAAAAGGATTGATTTTAGGTCTCTTTGTTGCTCCATTCTCTGGGCAACACAACCAGAACCACACAATATTTAGAGAGCACCTCTGTCAGAAAGAGAGGTTTGGTTGATGCTTAGGAAAATAAAAAAGAACAAAAAAATGAACATCTGAAATTATTCTGTCCAAAATAACAGTTACAGGTGGTTTTTTCACACCACTCTTCATGTGGTCAGCTAAGCAACAGTAACTAATACTTTCTGAATTTCCTTAATGGCAATACGATTATTAACAATTCTCATATAAAGAGATTAAGTCATGGCTTTGAATTCAGGGTACATCAACAGATGATAAGAAATGAGAGCAATTCTGCTTTTTATCACCCACTAATGGAAGATAATCACCTGCGCTAGAAGAGTCTGATCTGTTTGGGCTCCCCAGGTACTGATGCTTGGCCTTGAATCACCACCTAAATCCTCTGTAACTTCAAGATCCTGTAAATCTTGTTTTTTCGAAGTTGTTAAAATATTTGATTGGTAAGAATTATGTAATTCAGTTTATTTGAACAAAGCTCATAGAAAGCCAACCATGACATTTCCAAAGCACTACCCATCTCATCATGGCCCAAACAGCTGCCTTTCAGCTGTAAATTGCTTGGCAATGTCACGTCTGTATAAACAGATGTCCTGCAAGTTGTGTTAAACTGCAATTATAGAAATAAAAATGTAAGAATCAAGCCTGTGAGCATACCAGTTGCTCATCATGTCTACCTCTGTACTTTAAGAGCAGGTACATATGTCTACATGAAATTTCAATTACTATTTATTATGCCAGTGATTAAAAGCCTGTGATCTAAGTTGTTATATTCAGTTACTGAAACAAAAATGTTGTTTCACTCATTAATGAAACATTTTATTTTATATAATACCTATTGTCTTGTCGTGGTTTAAGCCCAGCCGGCAA
>NW_009927752.1:6885-8353 GCF_000696875.1 Nestor notabilis | reverse complement strand
GGAAGTGTTTGTTACTGTGAATTTGCAGTGGCCTGGGTAGTCTGTGAAAGTTCATAGAGCTGTTGCACTTAATTTCTTCTATTTGATTTTGTTTTGGGTTTTTGTGTATTGCTTTACATATGCCAAATTCTGTTCTGTGCATGTTGCTGCAGTGTAGTGGAGGGGAGCCACAGGTGTAAAGGGTACACTGGAAGTGGGGGAGAATTGAGGTAGAATAACTGAAAAAGTACTTTAAAATTCAGCCATGAAAAACCTGGTTTAGATGGGTAATTTTGTGTCCCATTCTGAACATGATTCTTCTGCAAAGGGTGAGAGATTGATGTGGTTTGGTTGTACAAGTTGATGCTCTTTCTGTTTGTAGTAACATCCACAGCTGCTACAACTGCCTCTACCAGCACAACCTCTGTTCTTGGCTCAACGGGGCCAACTTTGTTTGCATCTGTGGCGAGTTCTGCAGCCCCAGCATCATCTACCACCACAGGCCTCTCACGTAAGTCCTGATATACAGACGTTATCACTTTGGGGACTCAACAGCAGCAGGGTTGGTGTCCCTGTCAGTAGTGGAGCTGCAGATGCTCGGTAACATGGGAGAACTCAAAGGGCAGCTCTTCTTGCTGTTTGTCGCCTTCCCTCTTTGTGTCCACACTTACTGAAAAGCTGTAGGTTCTAGGTTCTGGCAGTGCAGACACAGTGTGCTAAAACTGAGTATTCACACAGCTGTGTGTGTGCCAGCTCCTCTGGTAATAACTGGCAAGTTTCCTCTTGCAGAATTATGTTTATGGCAGGTAATAGTGTTTGTCTTAAAGGTATCGGAAAACAATAGCCCAGGTTTGAAGATAGTCCCAACAACTTGCTTTCTCTGTCTGCAGTGAGATGTTGACTCTTCAGTTCCCTTTGATTATGGGGACTATGTGTAGTAAAGGTCAATGTTGACTAGAGTTAATACCACGTAATGCTGTCTTACTGTGTCCCTTTAAGATTTAGGCAGCAGGTCCCAAGGATCTTCACTAGTTTTCTGTTAAAGCCAATAGATTACTTGTAACTAGTCAGCTGCAATTTGTAGGCACCATATATACCAGCCTAACAAGTTGTATTTTCAGTAGCTCTACAATGCTTGCATTGCTGCTGTATGTCCAAAGCAGACCTTAATCTTGGTTTTTAAGAAACCTTTAATCTAATGGGGATTCCTGGATGGTTCGTGGAAGAATTGCAGAGCAGAGTGCTTTTTGTCATGTCATGTCCCAGTGATCCTTCACCTGAGCAGTGACTGTGGTTAATACAAGTACAGGCCAGATGGTGGTGGGTGAGCGGGCGGGGTAGAGCCCCTTTTCAAAGGGGCACTGCATTTAATGGGTTACACAAAGTCTTCATGATGTCTTCTGTTTACAGTTGGTGCCCCTTCCACTGGGACAGCCAGTCTTGGGACACCTGGGTTTGGGTTAAAAGCTCCTGGAACAACAGCTGCTGG
>NW_009927752.1:0-6818 GCF_000696875.1 Nestor notabilis | reverse complement strand
AAAAGTCTTCTGGATGTCTTTTGTTTACTGTTGGGCCCCCTTCCACTGGGACAGCCAGTCTTGGGACACCTGGGTTTGGGTTAAAAGCTCCTGGAACAACAGCTGCTGCCACAACAAGCACTGCCACTGGTAAGGACTAGATGCAGAAAGTAGCTGAGGAGAAGGAAGCCTGACTGAGTGCTCTGTGGTTGCATAAAGGAAACATCGACATTGATGTTCTAGAAAAGTAAACAGATTAGCTCCTCCTGATTTGTTTTTGTTCCCTTCAGAGGGGCCTGGTTGAGCTCACACAGCACTGTGCTTAGAAGTGCACACTGGACCTGTTCCCTATTTGTTTGATAGCAGATGAGTCCTCATCGCTTGCTTGACCCAAATCTCTTCTTTCAGGCACCACTACTGCTTCTGGCTTTGCTTTGAATCTTAAGCCACTGACTACAACTGGTGCCACTGGAGCTGTGACTTCTACAGCTGCCATCACCACAACAACAAGCACCAGGTGAGTAACTTGGTACAAGTGACTGTGTCCTGATGAGGGCAAGAGGCAGTATCAGTGCTGGTGCCTGGTGGAGCAGGGGGAGGTGAGTGGTGCCATGTTTACGTGTTGGGTTTGATCCTGTGCTCTGCACTGTCTCACGCTTCCCCTCAGTGCGCCTCCGGTGATGACCTATGCCCAGCTGGAGAGTTTGATAAACAAGTGGAGCCTGGAACTGGAAGACCAGGAGAAACACTTTCTCCATCAAGCTACACAAGTTAATGCCTGGGATCGGATGCTGATAGAGAATGGAGAGAAGGTAAAGTGACATCAAGCGTAACCTGGTTTGTCAGCTTAGAGCCTTAAAGGCCTTTAATGTTACAGGTGCAGATGTGAATTATGTCTGGGTGGTTTTGAAAGACTCACTGTGTGTCTGTTCTGGTTGATATATGTTGATGCTTGTAAATCTGTGAGTTTGCACTATGATAACAAGTTATTTTATGGTGGAGTTTCAAAGCTAAACCTCTGTTGTTCAAGTTTGGTCTGTAAATCTTTATGTAACTGTTTCTTGCTTTAGTAGACATTTGTATTTTGTTGACTTTCTTGGATCCACCAGTCTTCTTTTTAATTCTTGATTTGATTTTGAATTTTCGTAGTATAACTCGTTGTGTTTCAGATTTCTTCATTGCACAGAGAAGTAGAGAAAGTGAAGCTTGATCAGAAAAGGTATGAGATTACGAACGCTTGAAGTAATGCAAAAAACCCCAAAATCTTCTTGCGTGTGGAACAGCAGCTGTAGAATGTACATGGCCTCTAAGTGGGTTGGTAAACATTTGTCTTTTCAGACTGGATCAGGAACTGGACTTCATTCTGTCCCAGCAGAAGGAGCTTGAAGACTTGTTGACCCCTCTGGAGGAGTCTGTGAAGGAGCAGAGCGGGACCATCTACTTGCAGCACGCAGATGAAGAACGGGAGAGGACGTAAGGCACAACTCTGTCTTGGACATGTGCTGAGCAAACTAATGTGATGATCAGTCAGCAAGATGTAGAGTTGGGATGCATGACAGTGTTGGTCTGTCAGAGGCCTTGGTCAAGCAAGTAACCCTGTTTTCTGCATGGCAGCATAGCTTTTACGCATTAGAAACAGGAGAATTGCGAGTGGAAGCCCTTGAATCAGCATGAAAATCTCTTTGGGTGTTGTTGTCTAATCAGCTGTCTGGGAGCAGGTTACTAATTTTGGCATAATCTGTGAAAATTAATGATTATTTAGTAATTGAAGTGATGAGAGCAGAATGCACTAAGTAGGGCTCAGGCATGATTATTAGCTTTAAGTGTTGAATTGTAGCAGGGTAATTACAAGAAATGTTGGCTCAAGAGGGATAAGTATTTTGGAATCCAGGCTAGTTTCATCCTTCAGTTTTGACAAGACTCTCCAGAAAGTCCCCCAGACTATTGCTTGTCTGTCTCCATATATCTATCCAGAGAGAAAGAGGTTAGGAGTTACCTCATCTGTGTGCTACCGTTCTTCTTGGGGTGCTGTTCCCACATGTCTGCAGCATTACTTGAAAGGCATGACTGGGAGCAGGTCTTCTGAAATTCACTTTAAATATTCTGACCTTCAGTTTTGTATGTTTTGCAGTTACAAACTGGCTGAAAACATAGATGCTCAGTTGAAGCGCATGGCTCAAGATCTGAAGGACATCATTGAGCATTTGAATACGTCAGGAGGCCCAGCAGACACGAGTGACCCGGTAAATCCAAGCTTTATTCTTTGCATGTTAGTGAGAGACAAAGGATATTTATACCATTCTAACTTTTTCCACTTTTGGATGCTCATCTGCTTGAAGTTTCAACCTGGGAAGGATGTTTTGTTTTGTCCTTTGGTTGGTTCTCTTGTCATAAAACTGGTGTTATAACACAGCGCAACCAGCCTGAGACACGCAGTTACTCTGCAGTTCTATTACTAGATTTCAGAGTACCACATTCTGTAGGAACCCTGGTTATCTGATGTCTTACTTCTGCAAGATTACAGCTTGTTTCAGAGGCAGCCCATAACCTTGTGGCTATCTGCTCCACTACTTGCATCTTTCTTGTAGCAAAATTTCCCTTCAGTGTTGCAGACTGAGTTTTTTCCCATTCCTTTTTGCTTTTTCAACCTCAAGCCTGAGGTGATGAGTGTGGTTCCTGGGTCTGAATTGGAATAAGCTGAAGCCACAGGCACTGAACCTGAAGGTGAAGAGAAGCAAGCAGCTCAGGTGCTGCACAGGCTTCCCTGGGGCAGTGGTTGCTAAGTAAGCAGAGCTGTACACATGCGAAACTGGGCTGCATGGTGCTCCAAAGGCAGGGACAGGGAGTGTGTGTCTTTTACTGCTCTTAGTTTTTCTGTAGAGTAAGAACTGACTTGTACCTCCTCTTTCTGCTCAGCTTCAGCAGATCTGTAAGATCTTGAATGCACACATGGATTCATTGCAGTGGATTGACCAGAACTCAGGTGAGAGTTGTCCTGCAGCTTTTTGGGAATGTAAATAGAAAGCATGGAGCATGTGTGCAAGTGTTTCTTGAACACAAATGAATTCCTGAAGGTCCCTGAGGAGCCTTCTCCCCCTCTCCTTCAGTGATACTGTCCTCTTTGTGCTTGAATTCTGATGTGCAATGGAGGCCTCTACTGAGAAGTACTTCCTGGCAACTGCCAATGTTTTCCTGAAAATGGGTTTAAACTTAAACAGGGGAAGTTTAGATTAGATATAAGGAGGAAGTTCTTCACAGTGAGGGTGGTGAGGCACTGGAATAGGTTGCCCAAGGATGTTGTGAATGCTCCATCCCTGGCAGTGTTCAAGGGCAGGTTGGACAGAGCCTTGGGCAACATGGTTTAGTGTGAGGTGTCCCTGCCTGTGGCAGGGAGGTTGGAACTAGGTGATCTTAAGGTCCTTTCCAACCCTAACTATTCTATGAAAAGGACAGATTGAAACGCATCAGTGCAAAGCAGAGACTTGAAAACCTTGTGCTTTGTTCTGTCAACCTAAGGTAAAATATTTCAATCTCTCAAATGTTGTGGGGTTTCCCTTGGAAATAGGAAAATGTGAGAGGGGGTGTGCGTGTGTTTAATGTTCTCATGCACCCACCCCAACGGGGAAGCCAAATCCAGGTAAGGCTGAGCAGTGTGCATTTGTCTGCAGGCCCTGTCACTCTGGAGCTCCAGTGTGGAAGTTTCACAGGAGCAGTAAGTTGAGGTGTAGCACAGAGCAGATGGAGTACTTGGTGTTGTTTCTTGTCTTGGGTTTGCCCTTAACTCTAGTGTATGATGGTGCCATACTAAAAGCAAACAGAGAAAGGGGCTCTTCTCACCGGTAGTGCCTCCTGGTGAGGGGTTCAAGAATTCTACACGGGTTTGGGTGCCAGCAGCCACACGGGGGCATGGCAGAACAAAGCCGAGCTCCTCTCAGAAGCTCCGAATTGCGTTGTGTGCCTGAGTGCTGTGGAAGTGCTCATGCCTGGTGTGCTTCTTGGGTGAAAGCAGGCACACTACTGTCCCTTTTAAACAGTATGACTGGTGTAGGTCGGGATTTAATTTGTCCTTTTCTTCCAGAGCATGTATGCTAACTTCCACATTCCAAACATGCCTTTATCTGGAAATCTGGTGCAGCTCCTGTGGATCAGAATTCTGACTTTACAGAATGTGTGAAAATGGCAATCCACTTCCTTTAAATCTTTCTAGCAAGGAGACCCATTTTCCCCCTCTGTCATTCGGTACCAAAGAAAGTGTCTTACCGGTTAATAACGAGTCAGTCTCTTTGTTGGGAAATGTACACCTAAAGCAGCAGTTCACCCTCAGTTCACCTTCAGGTGAGACAGAAGCAGTAAGCTGAAGAAACTGCTGGTTTTCAAAAAGGTTAATGTGTGTCTCTGTTCCTGTGGGGTCCTAGGCAAGGAGAAGCATTCCTGTTGCTCTCCAGTGATATGCTGGAAAAATGATGCAGTCTTGCCTTAAGCCTTCATGTAGCCCTTGCCATCAGTACATTGAGTAGGCCTGGGAAGGATGTGTTCCTTAACATCTTTTTTGTATAGGAAAGATATTAACAACCACCCCCCAACTCAGAACATGGACATCTGTGCTGTGGGTGTTACTGATTTTTGTTTCCTGTGGAACACCTCCAGGACTGTTCCACAACATCCTGGGATTTTTTCTAGGCATACCTCTATGCAGTGGCTGTTAACTGGTCTGACTTGTCTAACAACAACATGCGACTGTGGCAGTTACTGAGAATGCCACCACTTGAACATAGATGGAGGATGGTGTTGCTTCCACAACGGAAAGGAGTATTTGGACAAAGCCTTGTTCTGACCTTCTAGCTCTTCCTGAGAGAACCAGCAAGTCTTCTCTTTCATACTTACAGCTAAATTACAAGTTAAGCAAGAGCTCTATGAGACAGTGAAGCACGCTGCCATCTTCTGCCATAGCCATTTTTTGGCATGGTGTATGCTTGAAAAGTAACAAACTGGAATGTGTTGGTTAATATGTTATGGAAGATTCTGGGTTTGGCATGCTGTATGAACTAACACCTAACCTGGAGTCTCTATCTCTAAGCCACAGGCTGACATGATGCCGTAGCCCTGTTGATTATGATAAGATTTCATGGAATGAAATTAGAAATTGCTATAGCTTGTTCCAAGATATTTTTGTATATTGTGGTACCTGCTGTGTTTAAAGTTGGTGATCAGTCAGTGCCTTATGTATTCCCAAATTGGTGATGTGCAAATAGCAGCTCATCTGTGTTGTGGCTGCGAGTGCTCTGTAGCCCTCCTGTGCGATTGCACTGTCTTTTCTGTATTCCCAGAACTTAGTGAATCTCTACTGGAGAGTTAGAGGCTTGTTATGGCTGTGTGATACCCTGCAAGAAAATATGTGTATGTACTTTGAACAGATGGTGTAGTTCATCTGTAATTTGTATAATTCAAAGCAAATTTTAGCAGGAGGTGAGAAGGGGAAACTAGACACTCTTCTTTGCCTTGGAGGATTACCACTGCTCTGTGTTGGGATTTCCTCCTCCTTTGTGCACTGTCAAGGCTGTGTGACTGCCAAAATGACAATGTTTTTCTTTCTCCTTCTTCAGGCCAAACTCTGCAGGGTCGTGGTTCAGGGTGATTCTAAGGTTAATCTCTTGTTTCTCCCACAGCCGTGTTGCAGAGGAAGGTAGAAGAGGTGACAAAGGTCTGTGAGAGCCGCCGCAAGGAGCAAGAGCGCAGTTTCCGGATCACATTTGATTGAATCACTCGAATGGTTTAACCTAAAATCTCCCCAAAAAAAGAGAGGTTGTTGGGGACCAAGTTTAAAATCGTTACGTGGGTTTGTTTCTTTTCCTGCAGTAAAACATGTTGTTTGTTCCAGAGCCAGTCTTTGCAGTGTCTGCCTGGAATTCACCCACTCCAGTCTGAGAGACTGCATCAAGTTTGTGCAGAAAGTCTGTGCTCTTTGTTCTTGGTAACTGCCTGCAGAGTGGTGAGACACACACATACTGACTGCCCCTGAGGGACTGAAGCAGTAGGTGGCTCCCTGGCTGAGCTCCCCAGTTCAATGTAACCTGAGTATGGTCAAGTGGGACTTTGTGAACTTTTATTCGGGTTCTTCAAGAGAATGTTTGATGAAGAGCTGTCCTCGGCAGGAGCTGCAGCAGTCTGGGACTCAACCCTGCGACTGCTGGCTGGAGTCTGTGTTCACGTTGGGTGTGCTTCCACTGGTGAAAGTGGGCCTTGATTTCTGTGCTTTGACAATAAACTGCTTTTGTGCTGGTACCTGTAAGCAGCGTTTCTATGCAATTAAAAGTGACTCGATGTGCCAGTAGAATAATGGTACTTGTGTGGTGATGTGTAGTGCAGCTTGTTCCGTTCCAAGGGTGCAGGAATGGACTATGAGTCTGCTGTAACACTTCATAACAGACAGTGGCTTGTCACTGCTGTTTGATGAAGTGTGATGATAGGAACGTGCTTTATTTCCTTCAGGCTGAAAACTTGCCCTCCCATTCTGTGGTCACAATCTCTCCTTAGTCTGGGGCATCTAATTTCTCCCTCAAGCAGTTGTTACCCTACAACTACCTTCTAGCTGCACCAGTAAGTCCCAGCCCTTCTGAGGCTCTTTGGTTTTAGTCACGCTGGGGTAAGCAGAGGTTTGTTCTCAGTCACCACGGCTGGGCTGGGCGGCAGTGTGCAAAGCACAGCACTTAGCAGGAAAGACTCACCCTGCACTCATCGTCTTCCCGAGCATCGCAAAGCAGTGGGGCAAGGCCCTGCAGAGACGGGGCTGAGGAAGCGCTGTCCGTATCGATACCCGCTGCTCGCCTGTGCGGGAACAA
>NW_009927751.1:15865-20883 GCF_000696875.1 Nestor notabilis | reverse complement strand
AGTAGAAATATAAATATAAATATAAAATCTGTCTTTAGCATTTCTACAGAATCATAGGAAAACATAAGTGAAAAAAGACCTCCAGAGACCATCCAGCCTAGCTTCCTACTCAGGGCTGATTACCCCCACAGACGAGCTTTAATCAGGTTGCTGAGGATAGTGTCCAGCTGAGTTTAAATATCTCCAAGAGCAGAAATCCCACAGACTATCTGGGCAACTGCTCCACCTGTTTGACCAGTGTTATGATGAAAATGTTTTCCTTGTATCTAGTCAGAATTTCCCCATGTTTCAGCTTGTGTCCGTTTCCACCGTGCACCTCTGAGCACAGCTTGGCTCCGTCTTTCTGTATTGTCCTGGTGGTATGTCAGTGTTCTCATACTAGGGAGCCCCAGGCTGGATAGAGTGCTTCATATTTGATCTTACTAGAGCTGAGTAGGCCACAAGATTCACTTTGCCTGAACTGTTGACTGTCCTATTGCTGGTTCAACCAAATATGTAGATGGCCTTTATTGCTGCAAGATTACACTGCTGACTCCTCCAGTTCAATGTTTTTTTTTACCTAGAATCCCAGCTCCTGCATTCTGCAAAGCTGCATTCTAGCCATCTGGCATCAAAGCTGTAGTCCTGCATGAGTTTATTCAGTCCCAGATGTAGGGGTCTATATTTACCAAATCTGAACTTAACTCAGTTTTTGTCATCCCTTTTCTCTGGCTGTGTGGTCTCTTGAATATCACTCCCACCCTCCAGCCTTTTGTCAGGTTGGTAGCATCTAGAAATGTACAGAAAGTGTACTCCATATAAGCATCCAGTTTGTTAGTGAAGACTTCCCGGGACACAAGGTGAGGCTGACAGGCCTGTAGTTCTGTGGATCCTCCTTCTATCTCATCTTCAAGATGGTGCTATCATTTCTTGTTTTCAGATTATCAGCAACTTTGCAAAGATAGCAGCTAACTTCCCTAGAACCCTTGCATGCATTCTGTCTGGCCCCTTGACCTCATGTATGTCCATATGGTTTAAGTGCACCTTCAGTTGATCTTACCTGTATTTCTGGTAATGCTTTTCTCCCACAGACTCTGCTAACAGACTCGATGACTTAGGAGGCATGTGGGCAAACCTAACCAGTAAAGAAAAAAAAAAAGGTAAAACGATACTGGGTGACCTGGCTTTCTCCATGTCATTTATCACCAGTTTACCACCTTCATTGAAAAGTGGTCCCACATTTCTTTCGCTTTCCTTTGGTGTGAGTTTGCTTATAGAAGTTCTTCTAACTGCCTTTCACATTCCTCACTAGTTCTAACTCCAACTGAGCTTTGGCTTTCCTAGCTCCATCCCTGCATGCTTGAGAAATGCTTCTGTATTCCTAGCAGTTACACCATCCCTGCTTCCACCTTTTGTGTTCTTCTTTTATCTAGTTGAGCTCAATGAGGAGTTCCTTGCTGGTCCATGCTGGGCTTCTGCCATGCTTGCTGTTATAGTCCTTGAAATATCAGCTCTCATATTAGACCAGACTCTCTGCAAAACTTTGAAATTTCAGCTCTTGATAGTATACTTCAATTTCCTTTTTTTTTAATTACTTTTTTAATTTAATTTTAATTTCAGCTAATTTGATTTAGCTACTGTGATAGATACATGTAAATCAATAAAGTTACAAAACTGTGAAATAGGAGTGACACAACAACAAATCAGCTTAGCACCACCTCTTACAATTGCCTGACACTTCTCATGGTCTACTGCTCAGTAAAACAGATCTTTGCCAAATCTCCAACATTTCAACCTCTGCTGAAAGTTTTGGGGATGCTTCAATTTGGCTGCTTCTAGGATAAGGTTGGGGTGGGGGAGAGGGGTCAAGAAAAAAGAAAACACACACCTCTCCAAGCACTTTTTCTTTCCTAAACAAAGAAATTCATGCAAACTTCCTTTCGAAAAGCTTAGCATGGCTGTGGTTAGATATACAATAGGTTTATCAGATGTCAGTTTTACTGGTCCCTCCAAAATCCATTCAGATACTGTAAAGAAAGACAAAAAACAACTGCCTGTGACTGAATGGTAGATACTGGTATTCATCATTCAGGCTGTCCCTTCCAGTGTCAATGCCAAGCAAAAGCTACATAATGGAGGCAAGGAAAAGCTCAAGGTATATATGTTTCCAAACACATGGGTACTAGAATCTAACACATTACACAGAAACAAGGTAGAGCTGACCAGCATAATTTTCTGCAAAAGCAAGGGCCTACTGAAGAACATCATAGTTGCCTGTGGTTAAATTTCCCTGCAGGTGAGATATGACCTACCAGTCCAGGTACTGATGCGTCAGGACCCTGTTTCTCACAGATCCTATCTGCCATTTGAACTGGTCACTCTGCAATGCCTGGTGGATCTCAGGAAGAACACTTGTTTCCCCTTTTTCAAAGCTGACGCTCTGGTTGAATTGCTGTTGGCATTTCAAATATAAAAGTAGAAGTGGAAAAAACCTCATGTTTACGTTAAAAAAAAGCTAAAAAAAGTGACACATAGCCATCACAAGCACATCCAGTCATAGCACTGCTGGTACTTTAATAATCTATAATTATATACATGTCAAAATATTTATTCTTATAGAGAATTAAAGTCATCCTAATGTTTCATGATACAGTATTTCTTGAATGTGGTAAAATTTATTTGCCTTCTTAAAGTCCACAGCCAGGAGGATTGACAACATCCCTCTAAAAGAAAATTAAAAGACTCATTTAATAGCTCCTAGGTACTGGGTTTTTAAGAGAACGGACATTTGGGAATATTTTATTATAACAAGCCTGTGGATTTTCATTGTAACATGCTTGAACCATGGCTCAGCATAAAAGCACACAGATGTCTAACTTTAACACAAAACAGCTTATTAATGACATCAGTGAGGTATTGCTAAACTACTTCACCACACAGGTGGAGGTTATAATTTTGAAGGCTACTGAGCACTGTGAATCTCCCAATGTATCACAATTAGAAAAACACCTGTGTTAAATAACTGTGTGCTGATTCACTATGAAAATGCATGGTGTTCAACAGTCCTTAGAATTAAATGCCTTGCCAACAAGCCACAGGTGTACACCACAGGAGCACATGATAATGTAATTGTGGAGGATGTGATTACAGCTCTCCATCGATAATACCACCTTCCCAAGATGCACTCATGCATCTATTTTATATTTAGGTATTTTCTAACTGTAGCTTTAGAGTCCTCTAAGCAAGCAATATAAATTCCAAAAGAAGCACGAAACAGGGAAGAATTAAAAAAAACCCTTCCTCACGTCATTCAGGTTTAAAACTGATTGAATCTAGTCCAAGAAGAGACAAAAAAAACCACCACTCCCTCATCACCACCCTTGCAACAAAACCAAAACAAACAAAACAAAAAAAAATCAAACCTCACAAACCACAAACCCCACACCCTAATATTTAAATGGAAAGGATAACTTTGATCTTTAAAATTGTTAAATTGAGGGTCGCCAAATATTTTCCTTACAGAAAATGTTACTACAGAAACTACTGGCAAGATAAATACTTTGAACCTGTTGAACGCTATAGATGAATTTTATTAATCCAGCAAGATCTACAGGTTAGCTTAAAAATTCTATGGCTATTTTACATTTCTGTTGTACAAAGAAATTGAAAGTGATATTTTTTAAAAGTGTATTCAGGTTCTATAGACACTGGCTGATGTTAGTCTTATTCCTTGAAAGAGAATTTTTGTAACAACTAGCTACCACTTAGGAAATTTTGGAGGAGTTATGTGATGTGAAAATTCCAGAAACTTTATGGAGCTTTTAATCTGAAGTCTGTGAGCAGTCTGAAGAAAATAACCTAGCACGGGTAGTAGTGAAACTTCTATATTGTTTCACAATTAAAAGAAAAAACGAAAGTATGTGTATATTATATATTGTTTTCCGATCAATAGGCAGAAAATTACAGTGTCCTAAAAGACTCTGTAGAATGATAAAGTTGTCAGTAGCAATTGTCATGTCACACATTTATCCACATCCACAAATATGTATTGCCTATTTTTTTTTATTGTTTTCTGTGGAACGCATAGTCTAAAGGTTCAGACGGGAAGACTTAATTTTCTCATGATTATAATTATGAGATTGTGCACTGCCAGAGTAGATGACCGGATGAAGGCAGGCTCTGTAACTATATATGACTCAGGAATGGATGAGTTTGGCTACCACTAGTAAGGGGAAGAGGAAAGTCAGATGGACTAACTTTCCTCTTGCTCCTCTCTGCTTTTGCTATGTTTTTTGATCTGAGTATTTTTTACAAGTTTGGATCAGTTCATGACTACATGTGCAGGTACAGAAATTTGCATAGCATTGAAACTGTTGTCCTGGGTTCAGCTGTAGCAGTCATTTTTCTCCTTGTTAGTAGCTGGTGTAGTGCTGTGTTTTTGGCTTTAGTCTGAGAACAGTGCTGATAACACCGATGTTTTTAGTTGTTGCTAAGTAATGCTTACTCCAGTCAAGGACTTTCTCAGTCTCATGCTCTACCAGGCAGGAGGGGAAGCCAGGAGGAAGCAGAGACAGGACACCTGACCCAAACTGGCCAAAGGGGTATTCCATACCACAGCACGTCATGCCCAGTATAGAAGAAAGGCCCAGATCACTGCTCGGGTCAGGCTGGGTATCAGTCGGCGGGTGGTGAGCAGTTGTGTCCTCTGCCCTTGTTATTTCCCTTATCATTATTATATTTGGTGGTAGCAGTAGTGGTTTATATTATACCTTAGTTACTGGACTGATGTTATCTCAATCCGTGGGAGTGAGATTCCTCCGATTCTCCTCCCCAACCCTCTGGGAGTGAGGGGAGGAAGAAGGGGGGAGTAAGCGAGCAGCTGCATGGTTCCAAGTTGCCAGTGGGGCTTAAACCAAGACAAGTTACTGTGAGAATGAAGATCTTAGGCCCACTGTTGAGGAGGATCAGGATCGAGACCATGTTGAGTATATAAATGTGCACAAGTCCATGGGCCCTGATGAAATCCATCCGCGGGTCCT
>NW_009927751.1:0-15377 GCF_000696875.1 Nestor notabilis | reverse complement strand
CCTCAGGGATTGGTGCTGGGACCTGTGTTGTTCAGTATCTTTGTTGGTGACATGGACAGTGGATTGAGTGCACCCTCAGCAAGTTTGCTGATGAAACAAAGCTGTGTGGCTCGGTTGATATGCTGGAGGGAAGGGATGCCATCCAGAGGGACTTTAACATGTTTGTAAGGTGGGCCAATGCCAACCTCATGAAGTTTATCCAAGCCAAGTGCATGGTCCTACACCTGGGTTGGGGCAATCCCAGGCACAGCTACAGGCTGGGTGGAGAAGAGATTAAGAGCAGCCTTGCGGAAGTGTTGTTTGATGAGAAACTGAAGACATCAGAGTGTGCTCACAGCCCAGAAAGCCAAGCATATTCTGGGCTGTATCAAAAGAAGTGTGACCAGCAGGTCGAAGGAGGTGATCCTGCTCTTCTACTCTGTTTTCGTGAGGCCTCAGTTGGAGTATTGTGTACATTCTGGTGTCCTCAACATAAAAAGGACATGGAGCTGTTGGAGCAAGTCCAGAGGAGGTCCACGAGGATGATAAGGGGGCTGGAACACCTCCCGTGTGAAGAGAGGCTGAGAAAGTTGGGGCTGTTCAGCCTGGAGAAGAGAAGGCTGCATGAAGACCTCATAGCAGCCTTCCAGTATCTGAAGGGGGCCTATAAGGATCTTGGGGAGGGACTCTTCATTACAAACTGTAGTGATTGGACAAGGGGTAACGGGTTCAAGCTTAAACAGGGGAAGTTTGGATTAGATAAAAGGAAGAAGTTCTTTCCAGTGAGGGTGGTGAGGCACCGGAATGGGTTGCCCAAGGAAGTTGTGAATGCTCCATCCCTGGCAGTGTTCAAGGCCAGGTTGGATGGAGTCTTGGATGACATGTTTCAGTGCGAGGTGTCCCTGCCCATTGCAGGGGGGTTGGAAGTAGATGATCTTAAGGTCCTTTCCAACCCTAACTAGTCTATGATTCTATGATTCTATGTAGCAGTCAGGGTCATCATTTAGTTGTGGACTTGGCAGTGTTAGGTTTACATTTGGACTTGATGATCTTAAGGATCTTTTCCAACCTAAATGTTCTATGATCCTACGATTCTGTGCTCTTTGTTTTTGCCGTACTGATATTTTAATGTAATACACTGTTTCTCAGCCCAGCTTCTATTCCTGCTCAGTCTTGCAGTCCAACCCTAATCCTGCTCTTTTGAACATCACAGCCTAAAGTAATCCACTGTTAAGCATTCCTTTCAAAGTCATGGAATAGATTAAGACAGGTCATGAGGAAACTTATCTTTGCTGACAAGTAAATAGCTTTGACAACCTAACTGCCAAACATGACAAAATTCAAGACACGTGGAAATTGATTTAACTAAGTAATAGTTCATTCTTTGCTTTCATGCTTCTGATCAGTGTTTTCATTAGATTATAGCATAAGAAACCAAAGTTTCTGTCCTGGATCATAATAAAAACAAGGCTTAACTACGTGGACAAAAGTTCCCATGCTTACATGTATCTACACTGTAGTCCTACGTACTTGAAAGCACATGGTCATAAAAGCAAAAGTTAAGCATATACCTAAATCCTTTGAGGATTAGGGAATCTAAACAAAAAAATCAGTGGTCCTTTGAAGGTAGTTCAGCTGCATCAATTTCTATCCATATTGGCTAGAACATCACAGTAAGATATTCTCATACAGCAGTAGATATTTTTAGAGGAATAATATACAGCACACTATTAACATTTCAATGGTTACCACCTATCCTGAAACAACCCACCTGTTTTGAGATCTTGCTAAAAGACATTGAAGAATATAACCTGTATTCTTCTAAATTAAGTGTACACTTTATAAGTTTATGAAAACCATTTGTTGGTTAAATTATTGATGTAGTTTGATTTGAGATATATGGAAAGGAACAGGAAAAAACCTCAATTGTGGTGAGGTAAGCAAAGAAAATTTAAGCAAATTGATTTATTTAAACAAAGCTGATTTCGCAGCTTTCATAATTTTCAGTTGTCTTGTCCATCTGTCCATCTACCTGTTGTCCCACTTGCTGTCCCAGAAAATTAAAAACAAAAGCAGTATTGAAATTTGAAGGCATCTCCTTTTTTTCTCAAGCAGATAATTATTAGAGAGAAATACTGGGACCCAGCCACATAGTTTTTTTATTTTTTTTTTTTTTTTTAAATTATGGTCTACTCTAGATCACTATAAAAGAATCAACAGTTTAAAGGCTCTTGTATGCTGCCTTCTTCTTTAAAGTCATTTTTGTCTGCACTCTTTGTTAACTTAAACAAATATCGTTTGGTTACAAAAATTTGACTGATCGCTGTACTTATTGTTGCTCACAGGCCTCTTCATGTGAGTAAGTATAATAGATTTGCATGCACTGCATTTAAGATAATTTCTGGTCTATGACTGGTAAAAGCCTGAAAATTGGTACTTCAGTGGGTGCACTTACAGAGACCAAAAGGACAGCAGCTGTGCAGATAGACCTGTAATCATGGTAACAGTTGAAAAAGAATTCATTCTGTCTACATGATTGAAATTCATTTTGTGTCCATGGACTACAGTGTTAAATGAGTTTCATAAGATGGTTACATATTGCACTTGTTGAATCATTTTAGGAAGAGACTTATCTTAAAGTAGCCAGGTAGCTTTGGTAGTCTCTTCTGTGTATAGAAAGATAAAAGTAACTAAGATTGTACTCTGTTGTTCCTTCAATACTGCATCATTTGCTTTGATATTTCTGAAATATTAGCTGCATAAAATTAAAGATTGTTGGTTTTACACTCCCATTAGTCTAAGGCTACAAACAGCTGTTTCTTGGAGGAAACAAGTGTAAGCACTGCACTGGTGCACAGGCTCTAAATACCTTTATATTTGCAGCATGCCCAATTTCTATCACTAACACCCAAAGCACTGCTTATCTTTATCTTCCTTCTTACTTACTTAGCAGAGAAGTTTACAAATGCTGATATATAAAAAGGAAGATGAGTAAGTACAAGAGTACACACACACACTCTGGATGATGTTAAACAGAAGATTAGCACAATAGCTATTCCATTCTGGTACCTATGTTCATTTTCTGTTAGTGAAAAAACAGTTTATGGTTCCATTTTAGTCTTAAGTTGCAGCTATCAGAAAATATTGATGCTATTAGCTGATTCCCTTCAACAGAGGATGAGGAGCATTTTGTGTAGATTAGGAATGAAATATGTATGCAGAACTGTGCAAGAAACTTCTGAACACTGCTATTTCTTCTATTTCATGAACATTGCCCCATGTAAAGATTTCTTAAAAACTCAAATCTCAGTGAAGAAAAAAATTTCCTGCTATGCTTATCTCCCCATTCCTGTTCTCATAATAAACTGGTAAATTGACAAGAAAGGTGTTTCTTCTGTAGGAAATTATTTGCACTTGAACTTAAAATGATAATGTAGCAGAAAAATTTTGCTGCTTTTTATGAATGTATCCATCTTAACACTAAATTATTTTCTGTTATTAGAACATTACAGAGAATGACACGTAGAACATTACAGAGAACGACAAGTCGAAGTATGAAGGCTAACTGTGTAATTGCGAACCATCCGATTTCCTATCATACTCAACACGTCTTGTGTCATCTGATTTGAATCCCCAATTTATACCTAGGTTTATACCTAAAGTGAGATCCCAGACATGCAATTCCCTACTCTTCTCCCTCTTTTATATCTCTGTAACTTGGTTTTAGAAGTGGAAAGGAAAGCCTATCTGTCAAGCCTGGAAAGGAACTACAGCATGCTCTGACAGCTTCTCAGTATGGATTCTGCAGGAACCAAGGCTCTTTCATGGGCTGTGGTATACACCTGGTACTCAGCATAAACCAAAACTTAATTTTCCTGTAGCTAGGCAACCATCTGCAGATGTTAATACTTATTGAAGACAGATAAATCGATGACTCTGAAGTGCTCCTACACCACAACAGCACAATATTTGAGCAATCTGGCTCTTACTGTTATACTCTTTTGGTTTGATATGTGGCATACAAAGTTAGGTAACCTAGCTCAGTGTAAAGCCCAGTTGCCATTTTGTGATGGCAGGTACCTGAGAAAGTTATAAGTTCTGATGTAGAAGATTTTCCTTTTCTTCCCTTTTTCCTTAGTATAGAAAAAAAGTCCTTTAGAACAAACGCATGTATCTGCCCCTGTGTGTGTATGTGCTTGTTCATAGAAAATCATAATATACACTTTGGTAACCTTCACATAATCTTTACATGTTTTGTGATTTAATAGTATTTTCATGCTGATCTTGTAATAGTATCCTTTTAAGTAATGGTGTTTTTCTTTGTAAACAGCAGCCTATGGCTGCAAGAATACAAAATTATTTGCACAAGGTTATCTCTTGACCATCCTCCAGTTTAACTTGTGGACAATTACCTATGTATTACAAAATAATTCTTAGAACCCCACAGTTAAACACTGTGGATTCATTTATTATGTATAGTATACTTGAGTTACAGGACTGTAATATTCATTCAAACATTTCAGTAGATACTGAAAGACAAATTAACTACTGCAGACTGGAAAAAAAATCCCTCAGGTTAAGGGTACAGCTCAAGTTTTCACTGGAAATTAGGTTAGACTAAACAGAAGACATGCATAAGAATGTTTTAATGTAAACTAAATTGTAATGGGAGTAGACAAGCTAATTCGCTTTCATAGCTAATAGTTACAGTGCTAAGTGGGATACATTATCACAGAACGAAAAGTCCATTTATTTTGGTAAGACAAGAAGCAGTTAGTTCTTAATATTTCTCAGTTTCTGGATACCTCCTCTTCATGGGATTACTAAAAAAGGATGCTTACTATTGTGTCTGGTAATTGTCTGGGGGAACGATTTAGTAGTGAGTGGAAGTTGCAAGACTTTTAAGTTGCTTATAGAATTATTTGAAAAATTCAGTGTTCCAGAGACATTTCACTCCTGAGACCTGATATAAGCACTGAGACAGAAAGGACAGACAATTTAAAACAAAACTAGCAGTAGAAGCAGATGGGACAAAGGTCATAAAAAAACCCAAAACAAAAAACAAACCACCAAAAAAAAGAAAACCCACCAAAAACAAAACAAAACAAAACAAAACCAAACCCCAACAAACAAACAGAGAAACTAACAAACAAAAAAAACCCCACACAACATAAAAGATCTGGAGAGAAGGGCCAAGGCAGGAGGGTAGCATACTGTTCAGTCAAGGGTGAAAAACACAAATGACATATACTGGAGCCTGAAAGTTAGCTGAAGAGCCTGGAAAGTGACACAGGAAAGAAGCAGTGAAAACTGTTTGATGAGAAACAGTAAGAAGACAAAATAGGAAAAGAAAAAAAAGGATTTCTTTATTATTATTCCCTAGTTGTTGTTCATTGCTTAATCTTCCCCTGCTTTAAACAATTTGGAAATAGAAATTTTATTTGCAGACAAAAGTAGTTCAGGTTTTTGTAGCTCACACTTTTTTTCCTTTTTAGTGTTGAAAAGGACTAGATAACATTCATCATCTCTCGGAGAGCTTGATCCAGCACCACTTGAGTCAATAGAAGTTTTTCTAGTGACTTCAATAGACTGAAGATCAAGCAATGAATGAAATATCTTCTGTGCCTGTGCCAATAATAACAAATTCATCCGATACTCTGGGAATGCATCTGATCCCATATCCTTCCCCTCCCCAAAACATGAAGTGAGGTGAAAGAAATCATAAGCATCTAGCTGCAGCTGTGACATCTTAATGGCTCTCATGTCAGAAAGTAATACAAAGCTATTAAAATATCCCAGCATAAGTAATATTTTACTAAAGGAAACAGAGCATTACTGCTTGTAATTTCACAAAATTGTATAAACAATAATGTTAATTCTGAGATACATGCCAATCCATTTTAGGGTATTAGAACTATCATCTTCCTTAGGTGCAAAAGAAAAAAAACCATAATCAATGGATAAATTCTTATTAAGTGGAAAACAGCAGCCAGCTGCAAAAGGCATTTCTGAGGTAACTGCTGTGTGACTCTGCCAGATATAAAGGACACAATTAGAAAGATGTGTTAATAATAGTTCCTTAACTTGGCAACTCTGTGTTACTTGGTGCAAACCAGCATGGTGGTAGTTGATTCTGTTTTTCAGTTTTACAGATGATCATTATATTGCATATGGAAAACATTTTGCTCTTTGAAATTTAGAATATGCATGTAAATAGATAAAGAACTTTTCTTATTCTTTATTCATACAATTCTAAATATATCTTACTTTTATCTTACCTTTTGTTAGGGAGGTTTTGTATGAAAGGTCAGAGCTTAACTCGTTTTTTGTTGTTCATTCACTTTAACCTGCTGTTTGTGACAGTCACTCCATGATTGATTTGGAAGCTCAAAAAGTACAGGGGTTTTCATACCCTTTGTTTTGCTGTGCTTTTCGTAACACTTTGATCATACACAGAGAGGAGTTATTTCTTGCTAGCATTTCATGCCCAAAATAGACATCCTTATTTAGTTTGCTTTGTATTATTAAGGCATTAATGAAGGGGAAAATAATGTGAAGATCCATCTACTTTTCAATAAAAGTTAATGCAAAAAAATACAGTCCCTGCACAGTTGCAACAGCAGGATCACAAGAACGAATGGGCTCCAAATCTTTCATATCAAAGAATCTGTACTTTGCTCGAGTTTCTACCATGTTTGTGATTGTATTCACACCAGGAATAGATGTCTCCAGGGCTGTAAACTAAAAACTTTACTGATTGCTAGCATCTTCCTCCACCAAGTAAAGAATAAAGAAAGGGGTCTGATACTCAAGTCAATAAGTCAGAAAAACTCTCCCAGATAACCAAAGTCCTGCTGGAAGTAGTGTTTATAAGTCCAGAAACAAGCAGAGGACTTGATCCCTGGTCTTTCATGGGGAAAAAAAAAAAAAAATTATTTTTGCTATAGTAAATCACTTGTAATACAGATGTGAGTTGAACTATCGTGTTGGATGAAGTTTTAGGCTTTCAATAGAAAAAAATCCAGTCCAATATTTGAGGTCTTAAAGACCCTTAAAGCAACTGAATTTTGTGGGTTTTATCCATGCTCCCTAGTGGACAGAATTCTGTATCTCAAAACTTCATAAATAATTGAGAAAAAAAAATAAAACGTCAAGCTCAATCCCACAGACTGAATTCTCTCTCACTCAGAAAGCAAAGACAATCCCTGTAGATCAGGTTTGAATTATGGGTAGGATAGAGATGTTCTGAACTTCCCTGCCATCTCTAGTAAGACCAAAGATAAATATAAGAGTTCAATGTCCAGTGTTTTTATAATACCAATAATTTAGCTCTGTTCTTTAAGGAGTCACTCACACTTTAATAATGGAAAAATGTCCTGCAAGGCCTTAACGTAGTATGCTAGGGAATGAAACCATTTGCATTAGTGATAAAAATACTTTTGGTAGTGTAATAATGTTGTTTTAACTGGAATAAATCTTCCAGAATCTGAAAGAAACTAGTTCGCTTTAATGTGTAGTAATTTCTATCCCATGCAAAGAGACAGGGACAGCTTCTTGTTCCTGCCCAGTTTCATCTCTGTCACAGCAGTTTCATTCACACAGCTGTATATGGTCCTTACTTGATGTAGACAGCCAGCACATATTATTTTGTAGTTAACATCAATAGGAAAACTGCATTCCATGAGGCAAACTTACCCACACCCATGTTTTTCTAAGACCATGAAGCATTTTGTAACAGAGAGGAGGACACTCTGCTGGCTAAGACAAAATGCTGGCATGCCCTTTTCTCAGATTTCAGGACTCCTGTGCCTTCATTAGAGCACAGTGGATAATCAGGCTGAAATATCATGGATTACCAGGCATAGAGAAAGAGTTGGGACCATTGCTTACTGTGCCTCACACTTTAGTTTTTGGGGTTGTTGTTAGTTTGTTGGTTTTTTTGTTTTTTTTTTTATATTTGTTCTTTTGTTTAGAAAAAAAAGATGAAAAAGCCCTACACAAAAGAAATAATTTTCATCAGATGAAAATCTGCTTTTCAAATACATGCTGAAATGTAAACTTGTTTGTTCAGATATGAAACTACACTGTAACTATGCTGATATAACTCCTCCTTTACACACATGAACACAAATATTCCTACCTAGTCTACCAAACATTTACAAGAAGGTATTAGGAAAATCAGTATATACATACAAACACATCATCTATTGCCTACCATTATTTTACTATGGTACTCACTTTCTATCTAGGACAGCGGTTTATCATTCTTTGCTCTTAATACATAATTTCAAATCATTTAATATTTTTATCCAAGGCAGTGAAATTATGGAATGGTATTTTTAGAATTCAATATAATTGAAAGAAAGTTCAGAATTAATGAGAATAGCTAAGTGAGACATCAGAAGCAACTGAAAGAAGCTATGTAGTGAGGTTAAAAAAGAAAAAAAAATCAATTTAACAAAATGAGTGGGGATCCAAAAACAGGAGGACAGCTGCTAATGGGAGCATGGGAAAAAGAGATCGGAGAAAGTGTTTTAAAAAATTCCTCCTAGAAATCTTTAAACTCATAAAATCTCAAAGGTAAAGGAATTGCAGCTTCAGTATAAGCTTTAAGAATGCAGCAGAAGAACATTTCTTCAGAGCAGTAAAACCATCCAAATATAAATGGGACCAAAAGAGAACAAATTAAATAGAAATAACAGCAAAGGTACCATGCAGAACAAATGTCAGAAGTAAATGCACAGAGACAAAATAAAAAACTGAATGACAGTGAAGGTCAAAGAAGTAGTATTTTTCTTTATGGACAAAAACTTGAGGAAGAAATAAATATTGAGACACAGACAAGCGTAAACATACATCAAATTTAAAGAAGAGTTTTGTCCTCATTAGACTTACGAGAAGAAAGAAATATGATATGTATGAGTCACCTTATTACAGAATTGGCTTAGAAAAAAGGAAAGAAAATCAATATGTCTATTGAACATAAATACATGCATTCTTATGTTCAGCTTCAAAATAATCTAAAAAATAGCATAAAAATGACAGGGCCTTTCAAACATTTTACCTACATTCTATACAGGGGTGAAATATTGTTGCTAATGATAAGTGCTTAGATGGAGAATCTAATGGCATAGAAATATAGTGCTTGATTATACAAATGTATTATTTTAAATTACATTAAGCAACATTAACATGCCTGGAATTTCATGAATCACAGAATGGCTTGGTTTGGAAGGGACCTTAAAGATCACCTAGTTCCAACCCCCCTGCCATGGGCAGGGACAGCTTCCACTAGACCAGGTTGCTCAAAGAGCCATCCAAACCGGCCTTGAACACTTCCAGGGACGGGGCAGACACAGTTTCTCTGGGCAATCTGTTCCTCACCACCCCCATCAGGAAGAATTTCTTCTTAATATCTAATCCAATCTTTTCAAGTTAAAGCCATTCTTCCTTGTCCTATCCCTACATGCCTTTGTAAAAAGTCCCTCTCCAGATTTCTTGTAGGCCCCTTTAGGTACTGGAAGGCTGTTATAGAGTCTCCCCTGAGCCTTCTCTTCTCCAGGCTGAAGAAACCCAACTCTCTCAGCCTGTCTTCAGAAGAGAGGTCCTCCAGGTCTTTGATCATCTGGACTTGCCCTCCTCTGGACTTGCTCTAACAGGTCCCTGTCCTTCTTATGCTTGGGTCCCCAGAGCTGAATGCAGTGTTCCAGGTGGAGTCTCACGAGAGTGGAGTAGAGGGGACAATCACCTCTCTCAACCTGCTGGCCATGGTCCTATGGGCAGCCCATGGTATGATTGGATTTCTGGGCTGCAAACACACACTGTCAGCTCTTGTTGAGCTTCTTGTCAACCGACACTTCCAAGTATTTCTCCTTAGGGCTGCTCTCAATCCAGTCTCTGCCAGTCTGTATTTGTGCTTGGGATTGCCCCAACCCCAAGCGCAGGACCTTGCATTTGGCCTTGTTGAAGTTCATGAACTTCACACAGGCCCACTTCTCAAGCCTGTCAAGGTCTCCCTTGGATGGCACCACACAGCTTGGCGTTGTCAGCAAACTTGCCGAGGGTGCACTCAATCCCACTGTCCATGTTGCCAACAAAGATTTTAAACAGTGCTGTCCCAGTACTGACCTCTACTTGGACATCTAGCTGTTGACCACAAATTTTGAGTGTGACCATCTAGGGAATTCTTTATCCACCGAGTGGTCCATCCGTCAAATCCATTTCTCTCTTGTTTAGAAACAAGATTATTGTGAGAGTCATTGCCAAATGTTTTGCACAAGTCCAGGTAGATGATGTCATTTGCTCTTCCCTTTTCCACCAATCCTTTAACCCTGTCATAGAAGGTCAACAAATTTTTCAGGCATGATTTGTCCTTAGTGAATCCACGTTGGCTCTCGCCAATCACCTCCTTATTTTCCATGTGCCTTAGCACAGATTCCTGGATGGTCTGCTCCATCATCTTGCTGGGCACTGAGGTGAAACTGACTGGCCTGTAGTACCTTGGTCTTCATTTTTTTTCCTTTTTTAGAAATGCGAGGTATATTTCCCCTTTTCCAGTCATGGGTGGACTTAACCAGACTGCACTGACTTCTCAAATATGATGGATAATGGCTTTTTCACATCATTCCCCCACTCCCTTCAGACTCCAGCAAACTTGCCGAGGGTGCACTCAATCCCACTGTCCATGTTGCCAACAAAGATTTTAAACAGTGCTGTCCCAGTACTGACCTCTACTTGGACATCTAGCTGTTGACCACAAATTTTGAGTGTGACCATCTAGGGAATTCTTTATCCACCGAGTGGTCCATCCGTCAAATCCATTTCTCCCTTGTTTAGAAACAAGATTATTGTGAGAGTCATTGCCAAATGTTTTGCACAAGTCCAGGTAGATGATGTCATTTGCTCTTCCCTTTTCCACCAATCCTTTAACCCTGTCATAGAAGGTCAACAAATTTTTCAGGCATGATTTGTCCTTAGTGAATCCACGTTGGCTCTCGCCAATCACCTCCTTATTTTCCATGTGCCTTAGCACAGATTCCTGGATGGTCTGCTCCATCATCTTGCTGGGCACTGAGGTGAAACTGACTGGCCTGTAGTACCTTGGTCTTCATTTTTTTTCCTTTTTTAGAAATGCGAGGTATATTTCCCCTTTTCCAGTCATGGGTGGACTTAACCAGACTGCACTGACTTCTCAAATATGATGGATAATGGCTTGCCAACTTCATCCACCAGTTCCTTCAGGACCTATAGATGCATCTCATTGGGTACCATGGACTTGTGCACCTTCAGGTTCCTTAGATAGTGTTAAACCTGATTTTAATTTGTTGTTCCAGTCTCTTCCTTTGCCTTCTGTTACATGAGTAGTGTGGCTGGAACACTTGCTGATAAAGACCAAGCCAAAAAAGTCATTAAGGACCTTGGCCTCCGTGTCTCAGGTGATCAAGTCTCCTGTCCCCTTCCAGAGAGTTTCCACATTTTCCCTTGTCTTCCCTTTATCACCGGCATACATACTGAAACTTTTCTTGTTGTTCTTGATGTCCCTGGCCAGATCTAATTCTAATAAGGCTTTGGCTTCCCTACCCTGATCCTTGACTACATGGACAATTTCTCTGTATTCCTTCCAGGCTACCTGTCCTTGGCTTCCACCCTTTCTAGGCTTCCTTTTTGTGTTGGAATTTGTCCAGGAGCTCCTTGTTCATCCATGCAGGCTTCTCGACATTTTTATCTGACTTCCTCTTTGTTGGAATGCATCTCTGCTGATCTTGGAGGAGGTGACCCTTGAGTATTAACCAGCTTTCTCTAGCCTCTCTTCCCTTCAAGCTTTTTTCCCATGGTACTCTAAGAAGAAGATTCCTCAAGAGGCCAAAATCGTAAGTCCGGGGTATTGAGCTTGCTGTGTGCCCTCTTCTCTGCCCTAAGGATCTTGAACTGAACCATTTCATGGTCACTGCAGCCAAGGCTGCCCTTGAGCTTCACGGTCCCCTCCTGCCTCTCCTTGTTGATGAGAACAAGGTACACCATAGCACCTCTCCTAACTGGCTCCTCTGTCACTTGGAGAAGGAAGCTGCCATCAACACATTCAAGAACCTCCTGGGTTGTGTATGCCCTGATGTGTTGTCCCTCCATGAGATACTGGTGTGCTTGAAGTCCCCCATGACAACCAGGGCTGGTTAACATGGGACTGCTCCTATCTGTTTATAGAGGACCCCATCTACTTGGTCTTCCTACATGAACTGCCTGTAGCAGCCTCCCACTATAATGTCAAATGTTCCAGCCCTCCTTTTAATCCTGACCCTTTTCCACCTGCAGGCAGAGCTCTGTGCACTCCAGCTGGTCAATGGCATAGAGGGCAAAACCCTCACCTTGTCTCCATGACCCTTAGCAAAAAACTTGAAATACCTTTTTGGGTATTCACTTTTTAACAGTAGTATTTTTCATTGTTTCACTCAAACAGTTGAAGATCATGTACAGTGGTTGTAAAGGTGTTTCTTTTATTCTACCCCTTTCAGAACAATAGAATGGGAAAAGAGAATCACACAAACCAGGCTTTCAACTGCCTTTGCGTGTGCTCTTCTTTCTGCTGGTGTGAGTTCAATACATAGTTGTCTTCTCCTGTGTGGAGGGACTAGACAACATAGTTGTAAATAACAGCACAAGACACAGGCAGTTTTAAAAAGATACTAAAGAGCAAAGAAAGGTTGGAGTACTCTGAGTTATCTCCCCCTTCCACAATCATCCCCAATCTCCTGCTCCCACAAAAGACAGAGGGAGCAAGTTGTTTATAGACTTTATAAGCACAAGGCGTCTGGGGAGAAACAGCCAGGCTAACCAGGCTGTATCTTTCCAATGATGGCTTATGGCTTTGGATTTTGAGTTGGCTTACATTCATCTCCACTGGAAAGTGCTAGACTAAGCACACCAGCATGCAAAGGACTGTACAGATAGACCTTTCTCATTGTTCAGTGGTTCATGAAAAACATTCATGACCAGAATGACTACGACATTTTTGAGCCCATATGAAACTAAAGAAAAAGTTAAAAAGTCTAATTTGCTAAATTCACTGAGTATTCCTGAGTAATAGATTTACGGGTTGGGTACTCCTAAACATGTAAAATTGTTAGCTAATTACTGACAGCAGAATAAATCTTAACCTCTCCTAAATGCCCCTTTGACATCAACATTTCCTTTCAGTTTTCTCTTGTTCTCCTCTTGAATGTAAGTGAAATTAACTCAGTTTGAAACTTCTTTTTAACTCCTTCCTGAATTTAAAAAGAGTTTTCCTAATGGAGTAGTGTAATTATAGTGTAAAAATCCATGTTAGTATTGGTAGATTTCATGTATGTTGGTTTCAGCACAGAGGTTGAAATGAGTCATAACACAGAAGTGCAATCAATATGATACACTGCATATACTCCCTTCCCCCTTTTACTTCATTTAGAACACATATTGCTGACTAAGTTACTGCTGAGAGAGACATTAGTTTCCCAGTGTTGCTTCAATAACGTGAGACAAGGTGTTTCGGTGTTTCCCACAGGCCAAGTCATTTTCATCCTCAAGCGTGTGCATGTATAACTTGGAATATTCTTGAAGAAACAGCTGAACCGTGCAATTTTATCACATGGAAATATTTCTTGGACCACCACCTTGGAGTAAAAAATCGTAATTATTCATTGGAATACTCCAAACAAATAATTACAATTTTTTACCAAATCTGTTGTGTTAATGCTATGGCTTAGATTACTTACTTTTTAACTTTTATTCTAATAAAAGTTCAATGCATTAATATATAATGCTATATAAATAAATAAGAAGGTTTAAGCATAACACAAATGGAAATTCTTCATGCCTTCAGCAAATGTTTTTCTGAACTTTTCTGAACAGTTTTTCCAAATCCTGCCTTTTTATTCCAGTTCATAATGAAAATGGATTTTGAAATGTTGAAGTGGGAGTTATGAAAAGACTGAAAAACAGCAGCTAAACGTGCTTGACCATTATCAAGTGTCTGAACAGCTCTGATAAACACTCAGTATTTCAGGGGTGTTTCCATTAGAATCAAGAGTCAGAATTATTTTTTTTTTATTTCCAGATATCCCATTTTATAAACAAATATTACGGGAGTAAACATATGTGTAAAAGTCTTGGGTTTGATTGTTTCTTTCAATTAGGCTATAAATAATATCAATACTAGGATATCTGTTTGGATACTGGGGTACAAGATGTTAATATTTTTATTAACTGCTGGAGAAAAATTTTACTATTTTAGCTAAACTAGTTTTCCTGCTTTTTCTCCTGATCTGAATTTTAGTAAACTCAGAAATTTATCAAAATTAGAAGCCTTTTTCACAATGCAACTTAACAAATCGTAAAGAAAAAGAATGTTGAGTAACACTAACCACTTTCCCAGTTTGAATTAACTCAAATTAATTGTTAAAGTGCTAAATAAACACAAGCCTTCATGATCTCTGAGCTGTATTATGCATAGCACCTGCAACTAGTGTAAAGTACTACAAAGTAAACGTGCAGTATTACAGTTTATTGGTTTGCTCTCCTTTGGCTCTGGCTTCAAAAATTCTTAGGCAAAGGAGACCTACAGATGCTTACTTGGAAAATCAGCCTCTTTGAGCTCCTAGAAATTAAAACCACAGTGCATCAATGTAAATTATTGCCAAAAATATGGCATAGTGGGGATTCAGGCTCTATGTTTGGGTTTTGGATGGGGGTTTTGTTTGTTTGGGTTTTTTTATTTTCATTTTCTCTGTGTGTTTTATGGTTCGGTTATATGTTACACTTCTGAAGAAAACAAAACCAACCACCTCAGAATTTCTTCTGACAGGACAAGTTTAATAACTACAACAAAAGACACACATTTGTTCAAGGTAGTAACTAGGTCTCCAACTATGCTACCGCAATGCCAATGAGGCATGCAGGCAGCTCCTGCATGGTATATTCCCTGGCTGCACACACTCAGTTCACACAGAAACAGAGACTTTTACTTTGTCCTTTCAGATGGAGCTCAAGAAGCAGACAGGGTTATCTCCCAAATGGCACAGTTCCTCATAGCACAGGCTCTGCTCAAAGAAAAAAATACATACTTTTTCATGTTGCCCTTTCCTTGAGATAAAAAGACTCCTCCAATGTTAAAACTTTCCACAGAGTAAGATCAAATAAAAACCAGTCAGAAGGAAGAGGTAAAAAGGAAAGGACTTGTATTTTAATAACAGGCCACAGAAAAGAAAGAAAACAAGACATAGCACAGGTCTCCAAACCCACAATATGGTATTTTATTAAACATAATCATCTGAAATTTGAGGTGATTATCCAACATATATTGCCAGACAAGACTGATTTTCCCCTTTTTTCTGAAGGATGCAGGCGCCCATGCGCTGTCAGCACCAGCA
>NW_009927750.1:180488-198200 GCF_000696875.1 Nestor notabilis | reverse complement strand
ACTGCTGTAGCTGAACCCAGGACACATGGTACGTGGCATTGTCTCAGCGTGAGAAGGGACCATGCTGCACCATGAGAGATGTGGGCAAGCCAGGAATGTCAGCTCACAGGGAAGTTCAGGGACACAAAGCATACCAGCTCAACTCCCACGGGGGAGCATTTCTGAGCTGAAATGGAGGGCTCTTGGCCAAACATTTTCATTGTTTGGTGAAATCTCAACATTTTCCATGGGAAAAGAAAACAAAAACACAACAATAATAATAATAATAATAATAAGAACAATTTTCAGCCCAGCTTTATCCAGTCAGGGTTTGAGAAACCCCAAGGACTGAGTTTCTAGTAAGAGGATTCTTCCAGGGACCCACAGAAATTGAGGGTGGCAACCACATATTCCTGGGGACTAGTCAGACCATAACACTAAGACCACAGGAGAGGTCAGGGAAGCCCATCCATGTGCAGATCAGTCTTGGACTGGATTAGCAATTAGCAAGTAATGTCGAACCACATACGGCAGGTACAGCCAAAAGCTTATAGTGGACAAGTCAATGAATTTTTATTTAAGGTAGAGGTGTATGGTGGTTCTGGCAAAGCCCAGCATGAAGGATGATATAGTGAGTATCTTGATACTAGAATAACTCATAACGAGTTGAGTCTTAGATCATGCTGTGTCTGAGAGACTTTCTCCTCTCTCTTGCCCCAGAAAGTTCTTGTAAAATTACCTGTTCAAGGGATGAACAGGTCTTGAGTATGAACAGTTAATGCTGCAAGTCTTCAGCAAGGCAAGAGTGACCAAGAGAGAAAGGAAAGGAGACGGATTGTTTCTGTAAACTGCAAACAGATACAATACCCACCTTGCACTCATGCTCAGATTCAAGTTTCTATTGAACAGCATCTGATACCTCCCATTTTCCATATGTGAATTAGGCAAACAACAGACAGACAATAGAGACAAAATTGGCTAAGTCAGTGAACATGTTCAATGGGAATAAGTTGGACATGGGAGGGAGGGAAAATGTTGAGGAAGGCTTTACTAGCCAGTGATACTCCCTTGGTTTACTTACCTGTGTTCCAGGTAAGCTTGGGAACTGACAAGTGAAGGCACTGCCCTGGGAATTTGCCACAAGAAATTATAGTTTCTATAGTCATTTACAATTACACCTGCACTGTGTCATTGCAGTCTCCTTGGGCTGGGTCCGTGTTGTGGTGTAATGATCTTCCTCTAGGTTGTTAGTTGGGGTGCTGAAGGAAAATACTTAACTTTCTTTCTCTCATTCTATTTTAAGAAGAGAATTTAAAGCAGATCATTTTGTGGTGAATGCCAATGTCAAGACAAAATGGTCCCTACCAAAACCCATCCCCTGAAACAAAGCTTTGCCAAAATTTGTGTTGTGCTCAGGCCTGATTCTAAGACTTAGGAGTTATGCCAAGAGTGATGTAAATGATAAAGTTTCTTTTAACTCTTACCTGTGAAACAAACGTGTTTAGTGTCTCATGGAAGATTATTTTCAAGGGAATTAGTTTCATGACTGACAAAAGAGAAAGTGGAGGGGTAATGTTAGGCATTCCAAAACACCTTCCACCCAGCATGACACAAGTAGGAAAAGCATGCCCTTGATAGCATAAACTGGGGAAAATGGTGGGAAAGGAACTAAATCTTAGGGAAGAGATAATATATAGTTATGCCTTTAGCATCCCACAAATTTTTGGTATTTTGGTATTTGCTGTCAGGTGAGGATGAGATTCATTTGTGATAGGCATGTTAGATATATCTGAAAGGAAGGGACTAATGTGGTCAACATATAGACAAATTTGTTCTGTGTGAGATACAACCAGAGACCTTAAAATCTTGATATTTTTTGATAGGAGGTAATATTTATAAGACAGTTCATCATCGCAGAGGTCCCTAACTGCTCTAAGTCAGGATCTCAAAGATAAAATGCAGCCAGGAAAAAAGTGCTTACAGCTATTTAAGCAGAAAGCTCTCTTCTCCGTCTCTGGAAGTTCTGAAGCTGCAGACTGGTGGGAGAATAAAACAGTCACTATTCACCCTGTTCATAAGCTTTCCCCTTAGCTTCTGCTATTAGCCACTGTCAGCAGTGGTATTACGGAATAGAAGGACCCAGTGTGACATGGGTTTTCTGTTCATATCTTCCCATGTTACAGAAACCCCTCTGTGCTGTTTGGAGCAAACTGTCATATATGACAACCACAGTTGTTTTAGAACCATGTTAACCATCCATGAGTGCAGAAGAAACATGAAACAGTGAGGATCAAGTAGACCTCCCTCTCCAGTCTGTTCTTGGAGGAAAGCAGAAGATTGTGCCATATGTTCTCCATTCCAGATCTCATCTCCTATGCTGTTAACACACACGCACACACACACAAAAGTGTAATGTTTTTCCTTGTGTCTTTGGGGAGATTCCTCAATGGAGCAGCTGTCACCATAAGGTACATTTTCTTGGTCTTTGACTTCATTTCTCCCTCTGCTAGTTCTATGTCCTTATAGCAGTTCAATGCTTCTCTCTTCTTTGGTTCAACCACTGAACTCAAAGAGGGCATCTTATCCAGCACAGCTGTCACTGAATAGCACCAAGATCCTCTGTTACTGAGCATATATACAACTGCCTTGTAGCTAAAGGCAGGAATGAGCTCAAGTTGAACAGACTTGAAACTGAATCAAGCTCATTGGGATCCTGTTTGGCAAGATATCCACCAAGCTTTCTGGTCCACTTTTACAGTCTGAGCTTCCAGGTGAAACTCCTTACATCACATTGATATTCCCTCAGGAATAAAGCTAGTTGAGATGTGACTTCCAAAGGCACATCCACCACCAGGTTGCAATGGGGATGTCCTCTCCAAAATGCAACTCAGCACAAGGAAGCTGAACTGGGGCATCCATCCAATGGAGTGAAATGTCCTCCCTATTGCAGTTCATGCCTGAACAAGCTGACCTAAAACTTTCTGACCCCAGCAGAGATGTAGGGTAGATGCCTTCCAAGCCTCAGTAGTTGGCAAGCAGTATAGCCATAAGAGAAAAAGCAGTTCAAGTGCCTGTTGGCATTTGAGCTGACTAAGCTCAATATTGTCTGATTGCTCAGCTGAACTCCCCTGCCTGTCCATCTGCCTTTACTGGTTGTCTTTAAGCTTAGACCACAAAAGCCCCAAAATCTTGCAGCTTGTTTAGCTGCAAGGTAGTAACATTTCTATGGGAAGACTCATCCTTCTTTGGAAGGATCTTCTTCACCCAATTTCCTAAGGAAATTACGCTTGAGCAATTGTATTGTCTGTATTTGTATGTGCCAATCTGTTCCCCTCCATACAACTGTCAAACCTGTCGGCCAAGTGATAAAATTCTTAGAGATTTTCTGAGGTATAAGCAAAAATAAACACCCAGAGAGGAAGACAGAGATACATGGTAGCATAAGTTCACATGTTTAAATTAGAGTCCTGAGAACAGGAAAAGTTTCAAACAGAGGTCTTCATTAATCACCAGACACAAATCAGTGGGAAAGCAGGCATCAGTAGTACTACATGAACAAACAGTTTGTTTGTCTAGTGTTTCTTCCTTTCTCTTTTCTTTTTTAGTTTGAAACTGTACAGCACCTAGCATGGTGGTGTACAGAAATACACTTGTAATAACACAGCAGGAGAGTCGGCATGCAGGAGGTATCACAAAAAGGGTTGATCTAGCTGATCCTAGCAGAGCAGCTTCTTCATTTCACATCAGTTTCTAATGTCAGGCCAATTCAGGGTGAAGGGATGAGGGAACAGAAAGTGAAAAGAAAAAAGCAAAAAAAAAGAAAATCCCACAACCCCAACAACAAAAACCTCAGACAAACCAAGAAAACAACAGTGTGTCCAGAGACAGCTTACTCCTCAGCCGATGGGCCTGTTTTCAGACCCAGATCTGTCTCGTGTCTCAGACTCACGTCGCCTCCAAGGCTGAAATACTGGTTCCTTATTCTGAAGATCAAGTCTCCTAGGCTTTGGTAATATTTTCCGAGCTTTCTAAGGTGTCTGCTTTAATGAATAAGGATATAAGAAGACAGACTGACTCCATGGGCTGGGAGATTGGTTACCACTTACTTCATAGTGACTATCCAGACAGAATGAGAAGAAATGAAGCAGGGATTAGTTGACCCAGATTACCTCTTTATTAAAAGGTGGGAGGGATCGGAGGGATCGGAGGGATCAGAGGGATCAGGTAACGATTTCCCAAGCATTGTCCAAGAAGGAGGCATAAGCAGGCAAGCAGTGTGAGCAGCCCACACTAGGGCTTGAAAACCTTCATCAGAATCCCTTTGCCTTTCTGCTTTTTCTCTGCTCTGTTTCTGCATCTCCATCCTTCCTTTTCCCACCTTCTCTGAGACCGCCTTGTTTTTTAGCTTTTTGCACTACTGAAAGATGTCATGCATACCAGGAGGCAAAACAGCCCCCAGAGTCAGGACTCCAAAATGCTTCCATAAACCCTGTCTTACACTGCTTCATTCAGCTCAGTTACTTCTCATTTCTTTTCTTTTTTTTTTTTTTTTTAATCCTGTTTCTCCCTTCTATCCCTCACCCCCCCTCCTCTCCCTCTCACATTTATCCCTTAATCAAATCACTATATGCTCTTCTCAGCAATTCTTCTCTAAATCCCTCAGGCGGGTTAGAAGCCCCCTGAGGAAAGATCTCTTTTTGGCAACTGAGTTGAGATAGGAAAGAGGTCCTTGACAGAAGTATATTCCATCCCAGAAAGTTTTTAATCCTTCCAGATGCTTTGTCACAAACTGTGCTTTTATGCTGGTGCACTTTTAAAGACAGCCAGGGTATGTGCAGAGGTCAGATCTCAGAGCTGGGCTGGAAAAATCTAAATTGCTCTCTCCTTTGATTCTTATGCTTTAAAACCACTCTGAAGTTTAAATAAATGGATTAGAAATGAGTTAAAGAGCAGGGTGCTTAATGCTTCTGCTTAAATCTATAGCCTCAAGCCACAGCACTTTGGGCTGTGAGATCTTATTAAATCTCACCAGCTCAGCAGGCTCCAAACAAGTCAAGGCTTGGATGCAGATGTCTGGGGAGAAGCAGGGTGAGAGAAACCAGAGAGGTGGCACTGGTCCTTCCACATCACCAGAGAAGCAAGCCCCAGGGTGGTGAAAAAGGCAGCAGACCATACACTGGACCATTTTTCAGGGAAGGTCTATTTGTCATTACTACTATTACAGCTATTTGCCTTTACTACTAAAGCTCCAACACCATATATTTATTTTATTTTGTTTTGTTTTAGGACTCATGATTTCCAGACTTGTTTCCAGCTGGGAAAAAGGGGGAGAAATGATATTGTGGTGGGCTAGATCCTCTCATGAGACTCATCTGCCTTGAAAGTCCATTCTGCTTCCCGTTGTTTATTATTGTTGGATGGTGATAGCACAGCTGCTATGTTACATCCTAGAGGTAGCTGCACTTCCAGGGCTTGATGAAACGATTGCTGTAAATGCCAGCTTGGCAGATGTTCTGGCCCTCCTTGGGATGGGTCCTTACCCCCTGCCTCTCATACAGCTTTGTTCTGTGAGAGAAGAGCAAAGTGTTTTGTAGCTGCTATTGGAAGAAGTTTCTCAACCTCTTAGGATAATCCCTGTTTTAAAGAGGAGGAGCTGAGTCCACAAGAGAGTAAATCACTTGTACAGAGTGTAGGGCAAGCCCACTTCTTTATTACTGAATGTCTTGCTATCTCTCAACACTGTCCTACCTGAGTGCAGCATCCCTGCTCATGACTCTCTTTTTTTCAATATGAGACCAATGATATTTATTTCCAGTTCATACTGAGTCACCAGGAGATGAAATGAACCCAGCCACAGTGACCGAGATAAACCTGCAGAAGGAGGCACTAATGGATAAAAATCCGAGTTTTGGATGCCCAGCATATACCTCACCACATGCATAAGAACAGCCCAACTATGGAGGGAGCAAAGAATGGGTTATCTCAGCTTCCAGAGCTCACACACTCTTCTCTTTGCAGCAGGCTATAAATTATGCAGCATTTAAAGATGACTTTCTAAAACCCTGGCTTTAAAGCTTTTATTTATAACTCCCACACTGATATTTTTCAGACTCATGACAGCTCCCACTTTCGCAAGCTGGGGACATGCCAAGCACCTGGCCTTTTCTGTAATGGCCCATTCCACCCCAGTAAGCTCCCCCCACCTCTTTTTTAGGCAATGCTCTGGATATCTCAGGGAGTTTTTTATTTATAGAAGAGACAGAAAAAGCGAGTGGAAGAGAGCAAGGATGGTCAAAGCAAGTGTCCTAAATGGCTGACAAATGTTGTGGGACTATTTCATGCTGAAAAAAATAAGGCCCGGGGAGCAGCCAAGATCTCATAGTGATAATTAATATAAAAGCAGCATGATCCTATGTAAAGCAGGTTAGACTCAACCTAGCCAAGATGGAAACTGATGAATAAAGGGAAATACATCAGGGAAATGATGAGGGATGTGGTACTCATCCTGCCCAGGAGGGGCTAAGCTCACTGTTAGCAGAATCAGGTGTGCGTGTAGGGGAGAAGACAGCAGCCTCATGTTGGCAGACACGTACAAATGGCATGATCCTCATGGGGTCTGTGCAATATACAGCTGGTACCGGGACATTGCTTCTTGTTCTTTCTTTTATTTAATTCACCTCCCAGTGTTAGAGAGCTTAACCATGAAAGAAAAGCCATATCTTGAGCTTCAGTAAGAGTCTCTAGGAGCCCTCATGATGTCTCCAGAAGTGAAATACTTGTACCCACTGCTCAGTCCTCACTTTGGGATCTGGCTTGGATAGTCACAGTCATGCCTGGGTCTGGGCTTCCGTGTATGAAACAGAAGCTAGGGTACTGAATTGTAAATAGGACAACCAAAGCCTAGCATATGTGAAAAAGCCTCATATTAGCCTCCTTTTTGCGAGGTGAGGTTGTTCTAGATCCATACTGTTGCTTCCAGTTTCAGGAGCATATCTAGGCATCACAGTGAAGAGAGACATCTGCTCGGGCCACCCCACCAGCCCACAGAACCACAAAAGGAAGATAACTCCTGGAAACTGAATATAACGGAGGGAGCAGCATCTCATAGCAACCCAATTCTTCAGATTTGTTTGTGGAAGAGACCCATTTTACCCCCTGCTGATTGCCACGGCTTCAAAGCCTTTTAATGTCTTCAGAGCTGGCTATAGTAGTGCAAGGCAGAGCCCCATGCTCTCTGTGGGGCTTGCTCCTTCTCCCAGCCCGAGGAGCATTTCTGCACTCCAGAGCAGGCAGATTGGCGTTGCCAGAGGAAGACAATTCAGCTTTGTGAAGTCTTTCAAGATTTTGAAAAAAAAATTTTTTTTTTTGGTCCACCCTGGAGCAGGATCAGCATTTATTTTATTTTATTTTATTTTAAAACCTAGCATGCATGTGAGGCATAACTGTGTCAGAACATCTGTTTTCAGCTCTGTGCTTTTATTCAGATGTCTCCTTCTCTCTTGTCTGAAATGACCAGCAGGTTTCAGAGTCCCAGGATCTGGCCAGAGAAAAACTTGGTTAAAATCACTTTGTCCTCCACTCAAAAATGCCCCAGGTTTTGAGGGAATGATAGTTTTCAGCAAAAGTAAATTTAGTCAAAATGCTCTGACCACCTCCAGATTATTCTCAGTGGCACCAGGCATTGCAGGCAAAACAAAGATATCTTGGCAAAATTACACCATTGAAATTGCCGGCAGAAGAGCTCAATTTAACACCCACTAATTGTTGCACAATAGTTACAGGAATAAATGGAATTTGTTAATTAGATGCATGCCAATGAGTAATTCAAGACTGGTTTAAATAATTATTCCTATCTTCCCAATAGGCTGTGGTGGTGATTAGCTCGCTGGCTGTTTCTCTTGACTGTTCTGCTTCAAATAAAAAGGAGGCGAAAGACACCCATGCATTTAGCCATGGCATTTCTTAACAAAATCCTGCTCTTGGGATGCTGAGACCCACTTGCCAGTGACTGCTGTTGGTTGTTGCTTTTGACCACAGAAACGTCAGAGACAGCAAGATGGGCTGCCAGCATGCTCTTGGATCAACGCTGTACCAGTCAAATTAAAATAATTCTTTTTAGTGTGTTTAATTCCTGAAGGAAGATGTAAGGTTGACAAGTGCCACAGATTCAAATCCTCCATTATAACTACACACACAAAAAAGCACTCAAAACCGGCTGGAGAACAAACCCCTCCTCCCTGGGACATAGCAGAGCTCCTTGTTCCCTAGCCTGGAGAAATGCCCTCTACTGGCTTCAGAAAGACTTTTTTTGGGGGGTAGAGGGTGCAGTTTTCACCCAGAATTTGCCACCTTCTGATCTCCCAGTAATTTCTCACCTTCCTTCAGTTAGCTGGCTATGCCCCTGCTCCTTGGCTCACGTCATGCCTTTTTGTTGGCACAGGGAAAAGATACCTCAGGAAGGCATGTGAATAGAGTAGTGGAAGAGAATCCATTTAACCAGTCTTCTGAATGCTAAACAGTAAAAATTTCAGCCCAAATGCAAAAATAGGGAAAAAAACCCCCAAACTAAGCTAAATTGCATTCCATTGCGCGATCTACTCATCTAAACGGACTAACCCTGTGAAAGAAGCAAGAGAAATGCCCAAATACTAAAGACTAAGATAGCTTTTGCTGAGAACATTGTTCATTTTCAAGTCATCAAAAGTAATAAATGCTAATATTTCTGATAATCAGTCTTCATGAACTCAAGGGAACTGTTGCTATTGAAACAGCCACTTGATGGCTGCCTAATGGGAAACAACAATAGTACAAACTGGTTCTGGGTGGGAAACACTGTAAGCTGTAGGATTTGCTGAGGGAGTTAAGGAAGGCAACATCCAAGCAGGAGCCAGAAAACATGACGACTAATTCTCCTGATAAAACTGTAGGTGAATGGCTGCAAGTTCCAAACTTTACTTCTGCATCTCCCCTCATAAAATAGCACCTCTAAGTGTTCCAGAAATCCCTTGTCTACCTTGCCCATTTGGTGGGATGTGTAAGCCAGGAGAGGACAGAGATGCAAGAATGCAACGTTAATGGTAGAGGCAACCTGGTTGCTTGGTCAGCAACCCCTCAGTGGAGAGGGAAATTCTGCTGCATGGGCAGAGATTGTAACACTTTGTGAAAAACATACGAACATAAGTCACTGCTTGCCCTTCATGCTCTCGTTGCTGGGATAAGTTAGACCCACAGAAATTACTCTGAAGCTGAGTACCATCCCCTGTTACTTTCCCCCCATTACCTGTTCCTCCATGTGTTCTCAGGTGGCTCCTATTTCTACCACCCATCGTGCTGCAAGGGAACCAAGATATTTGGAAATGTCCTCCCTATTCTTGAGCCCTAAGCAGGGATACAAATCCTTTTCTGGTCTCTCCTTGGTGCATCTCATTGCTTTGACAGAAGTACTTCCTCTCTCAGCTGCTCCCTACTCATTCACACCCCTTACATCATGATTTTCCTAAATTACAGCTGGTAACTGAACTGCCTTGTCTAAGAGCACAGACAAGATGAGCTCCCCATTAAGTCAACGGAGAGAGACCAGGGCCTTCTGGCTGTGCCTTAGGTGACCTGTGTAACCCTCAGACGGTTCCTCTTTCTGTTAACTGTAGAGGGAGCTGAAAGCCAGCAGGATCCTAATTTATATGCCTGAGGTGAGAGAGAGCTGAATCATTGCATGGGCAGGACCAGACACTTAAGGCCAAGCCATTCAACATAGCAACATTCTGAACAGCTCAAGAATCCAACTGTTCCAAGAAACAGCAAAGAAGAGGACATATGAAACAGACACATATCAAAGTGGAGGGGAAAACAGGTAAACAATTGCCTCTTGTTGAAATATATGCTTCTCTCCTTACACTTACAAGAAGAATCTGAAGGCAGCTAAGACAATGGTAGGTAGAGGTTCCCCAGGGACAGGGGAACTGAGACTGTCTCATTTAATGAAGTTTCAGGGGATTTTGCTAACCCTGAACTTACCACCATGGGTCTCAAGTATCTCCTTTTCTGTTCATCTGTATGCAAGAAAAGAAATGTAACTTTGTAGTTGTCTTATGGCTCCTTGTATTTCCATCTGCTGGTCTCACTATCATTACAGAAACACACTTGACCAGAACTACAAAACAGAGAAGACATTTAAGGGTTCCCATGTGACACTAAATGTTCAAAGGTTTTCTCCAGCCTGGTCTTGGTCCCAATCCAAATAGGTTTTTTGCAGACCCCAAAGACCAGGACTTCTTCATCCATCCCCCTCTCCCTCAGTGAATGCAGGCGTTGTCTTCTAGTATGCAAAGAAACTCTTCCCTGAGCATCCTGCTTCCTCCGTCTTTGTTCATTCTAGTTGAAAGTAGATGGAACAAAAATTAAAATATACCGGGCATCAACTATTCACTGGTCAGATAATGGACAAATATCTCAGGCATCCTGAGAGGGACAGAAACAATACAGGTGGAAGAGACAGCTGATTGAAAGAAAATGGCTAATACTGAATGGTCTGAGGATATTTTGTAGACCAACAGGGAACAGGACATTTTTCTTCCATGAATCAGCATGGGAACTTTTCCATAGACGTCAACACAACATGTGCTTGGTCTAAATACCCCACAGGCTTCTTTTATTTCTAATTTCTATGACCTAGATTAATAAACTGGCTTGTTCTTCTGAGTTTGATCCGAGATAGCCAGCTTTTTCCTGCTATGTGTGATTGTCTTGACTTTCTGCCTCTAGTTTAAGCGGCTACAAAATCACGAGTGCAGCTCTCTACATATCAGCAGATGCAGGTCATGCAGTAGTGATGTATTTCATAATTATTTTTAAGTTTGTTACTCTGGGAATCAGGGGATGTCAAGGGATTTCCCACCTGAGATCACCCCACCTTCCCCAAAATTATTTTGGAGGGAAAGGAGCAACAAAATCCAGCATAAATATAAAGCACATTTTTGGCTAGCATCTGAAATGCCTTTAGATATCATCTAAAGTTACACGCACATGTCCCTAGTGAAGCCTGAAGCAAATCTCTCGGAGAAGACAGGATTAATTCGAGGTCAGAAGGGCTTTGCTTTCTGTCATAACATTGCCATGATGTAGTACCAAACTCATTACTTACTGTGACATGAAGCTAAGAGACTAAGGAATGGTTTAAAATATGTTAGTTCATTCTTCCCTTCCACCACAATATCGTCTCTTGAAGATGGCAGCAGACAATCTAAACAAGGACTCGTGTATGGAACAACTTAGTCCCCATGCAAACAATATGGGGACATCAGGGACTTCTGTGAGATGTTATTTTTCTGTTGTATCCTAATTGCCCACAGATTTTTCTGTGCTGCAGTCTCAGCTCAGAGGGGGCTGTGTTCTGTAATTAAGCCTAGTTGATTAGTCAGTTTCAGAGAAGGGAAACTAGTTTGCAATATGCCATCTGACCTTTTCTGCCTTTTTCCTCAGCTCTGAGCAGTTGTGAAGCAATTCTGATTTTTTCAAAACAATTTGTTCTTCGATTTAGAATAATGACAGTAAATAGTTCTTTAAATAGCCTCATTTGTCAGCTGTCCACTGGGATTAGTTAACATTAAAGAGCTGATCTCCTTTAGCTGGATACTTAAGCTGTCTACTGCTGACCTTCCATATGATCCCAGATAGATGCTGTTCTCAGAGGGTCTTGAATTATATATTATATATATAAAGTTATAAAGTTGGAAGGGACATCTCTAGTTATTTAGTTCTGCAACCCTGAGACTTGAGGATTTCCCTTAATTCAACTCTGTTTCAGTGTAAAAGCTACTAAAAAGCACCTTATCCTCAGAAAAATATTTCCTGTGCTGGAGGTTATATCATCAACTAAAATTCAGTTGCTTCAGGGACAAGTCAGACTTTTGCCTGAATATTTGACCCTTCTTTTTGGCCTGGCTGTGTCACTTCTACTTCTGGATATGAGCAGCTGTTATCTATGAACGGTCTGCCTAGTTTTTCCTGTCTATATAAATAAAACCTTAGAATAAAAGTTATGCTTGCAAGCTGTATATGAAGGCGCACACCCTGAAGGCGCACACCCTGCTGGCAATAGGAGATTAAAAAAAGCTATGAGATTAAAGAGTTTTTTGAGTCTAATGTTCATGCGTAATAGCACCTCAGAAACTTTACGACTTTTGTAGACACATCTGTGGCTGTGTCATGCTTACAAAGTCCACACGGAGCTCCTTGTACAGTGTCTAATTAATCTAAGCACACACTGCAAATGCTTTTGACATTTCTGGAGATACAGCAGCCTCTGTGGAGCAACAGACATCCACCAAAAGACCTCAAAATCTACCTACAGTAGAAGTCCAGACGAGAAAAAGGAGCGTAGCCAGTAAAACACCCTGCTATTTACATATCTCTCTGTAGATCAACCTTCTACCAGTGTCCCTGGCCCTCAGCAAAGCTGTATGTCTTGAATAATGCCTCAGTATATTGGATACAAGCTTTTCTCTCTCCCCACTTCAGCTATCCTTGATCGCACACTTCCAGGTGCTGATTTCCAGTCTTAATCTGGGAGTCTTTATTTTAGACTTTTCACATGCTGTCAACGTGGTGTTTGATTACATCAATAGAGGCAAAATATCGGTGCTTAGTGCAAATAAAGAGATTTTTTTAAGTAGGGAGGTCTATTTTTGTCACTTCCTCCTGTGGGGCAGGTTATCAAGATGACCTGCAAACAGCATTGCAGCAAAGAACAGCTCACTGTTTCGGGAGGCATGGGGAGACAGATGGTATTTATGGTGTGTCATAAACAGTGAAGGACTCTTTGGACAATATCCGAATAAATACTCTAAAAAGAAACTGCCAGACTCTCATAACTCAGCATACAGACTGTCCTCCTTTCCCTCCTGTTTTGTGATCTAGTTAAGCTTTGCCTTTTAGTATTGCCGTGGCAAACTCTGCTCCTAAGGACAAACTTTGGAGGCACAGATGAAAGATGCTTCAGGACTCTCTATGGGCTGGACCCATGCAGAAATCCAGAGAAGGGTTATGCTCCTAAGTCTGGGAAGCCTTACCTAAGTCTGGGAGCCTGCACCTGCCTCTCAGAGACATTTTTCCTCCTGTAAGGGAGGGAGGGAGGAAAAAGATGCTGGAGAGCTCACCAGGTAAAGGTAGCTAACATCAACACCTGGAAGGCAATCCATGCTTTGTCCTGAGAAAATAGTTCCTTTCCCCCAGCATCTCATACTGCCATCATCCCCCTCCTCATTTTTGAGTTGGCTGGTGCCAGTCCAGCCTCCAGGCTGACAAAATCCACTCTGTGCAGTCCCCTAAGTCCCTCAGAGGAAAAGATCATCATCATCTTCTTGAAACAGTCACCACCTTTCTCCCAGACCTGATCAGCTCCAGGAATGGAGCTTTGAGGCTGCTTTCCCACTTGGACTTTCTCCAGGGAGACCACTAGTCCAGACAGTGACTCTTGCCATGAGCAGGGTGTTTCTACTGAGAGTGCTGACAGCCTGTTTTCATCAGCTCTGAATGGAAAAATTGTTTGGAAAAAGGCCTGAAATGTTTATCAAAGAACCATGGCATTTAGTGTAAATGATGTAATGACGGCAAATTAATCTAAAACCCACCATTGCCACTAGCGGGAATCACGGTCTAATAGCTCTGATACGGTCAGCGGGAGTTTTACCCCCAGGCCTGTGTGTGGTGGTTTCACAGGCAACTTTGGTCTTCCAGCTGAAGTGCAGATGCTTCTGGGGTGGATCACAGACTGTGCAGTGCACCAGCCCCAGTGTGTAGCAGGGCATTCAAAGATCACCATTGCACTGCATTGGCTATGGCTACTTCGTACTGCTGTATCTGCTCAGAGCCTTCAGAAGCCTTTTGACTTACACTGTTAAGTTTCTTATGACAGGGACTAGCCTGTTATTTTGTGTTGTGATGAGGATTAATAATCCTCACCATGGTTATAATGTAAACATGAGACTGGGGTGTAAAGATTAAAGACCACAAGGAGAATGACTGTTTGAATGTCTTGTGGCAGCCCCAGGGAAATCTTTCCTTTCCTTCAGCAATCAGGAGTTCAGGCTGTTCAGGCTGTTCTTTTAACAAATAATACCCCTCAGGCCTTTCTGACTCATTTGCAGGGCAATAATTAGGATTAGAAGAGTTTCCTCCACTCAATCAGCATCACCATCACTTGTGATGCCCTTCTGGTAATGTGTAACTTCTATGCTTAGAATAGAAGTTTTAATCATATATGGGCTGCATCAATCTTAAAAAAATGCTTGTATTTTTTTAAAGTAATGCTTCTAGATCTCATGGGTCTAGACCTAACTTCTAAACTGGAAACTGAGTGTAATGTTGTGGTAGAGTAATTTACTTCAGTTTGCACACAGCCTTGCAGCTATCAGTCACTAGGCTACACTTTTCACTTACTTTTGGATGTCATTGTCTACACACCCCAGAGACATTACTGACCATTTTCAAGGGAAGAGTGGATGGAAGTGAAAAATCATGCAGTGAAGAAAGGAAGAAGAAAGGAAGATTCACCGAGCTTTTTTTGTAGCTGTGAATAGTGGACCTCTACAGATGCCTAGGAGGAATGTGATATCCAAATCCTTGGGCTAGGGCTGAACAGCTAATATAGTATTTAGGGTTATTTTCTGGATGAGAAGGAGACTCATGGTTGAGACAGAGCTCAGCATTTTGCTTGGAGATTTCCCCAATGCCTGGAGCTTACCAGCACTGTCTTAGCATGCCTAGAGAGGAGCCATGTGCAAGAAGAGCACCAGTGGCATGGAGACATCTCTTGCTTCCTCTGCTCAGCCTGTTGCCCTCCACCCATCCCTCTGGATCCATCCACCCCAGAGTTCACTGGGCTTCACCTTTGCTTTGCTCTTGCTGCAAAGCACTTGCCCAGAGAGGAAGGTCCTGCAAGCTGCTGGGTCTGAAGTTGGAGGGAGGGCTGGAGGAAAAGCTATTGTTGCTCTTATCGCACCGTGAGATTTGTTGCATTCCAAGGAAATCATCTGGTACTTGGCTTTCCCCACTGCCCTGGCCACCATGCGGTTTTAGGACAATCCCTAATCTGTTCCCTTGTGAACACTGAGGGCCTTTCTTGTGGGAAACAAGTTTGCAAATTCAGTTGTTTCTATCAAAGATGAGAGAACATCCAAGCAGCGCCAGACAGTACAAGCTTCCCCCACAGGCACTCTGGCACTGGCATCCCACAAGGATCTATAACCACCAAGACCCACAGCACAAGCCAGCATCCCTGTCCCAAGCAGCCACCTCCTCCGCCTCCTCCTCTGCTCATAGCCTGCGTTCCTGGCCGCCTACCTCTCCTCCTCCCCATCACAGCTGCCAGCAAGGAGAGGCACAGTGCAAAGCCTGGGAAAAGCTGGCACTGACTTTCCTCTTCCCTTGCTGCTGCCTGTGCACAAAAGAGCACATGCAGGTGTACAAACTCATGGGCTTGAACCTGTGACTGGGACCCTTGCCCCACCCAGCATGGCTGCCCCATGCTCTGTAGGGCTCTAGGCAGCTATGGGAGTGGAACAGGAAGGTATCTTGTTGGGGAGCGGGAAGGAATTGACACTTGGGGAGCAGCAGCACAATCCTGAGGTGGCAGCAGAGGTGGGGATCCTGATTCCCTTCAGCCCTCCTTGCCCTCTCCTCCTGCCCCCCACCTTACCCTGCCCTTCTCCTCCTATCACACAGTGCTTCACACTCCCTCTCTGCCCCAGGCAAATGGCCACCCAAGAAGCGAGGTAGTGGGGAAACAGGAGAAGCGTCTCACTCACTCTTGGTGCTGCCAAAATCGTTACCCACATTGCTTCTGAAGCCTTGGCTCTGGGTGTCAGAGAGCACTGCTCACCAGCCCTGCCTCCCCAGGGACCACTTCTGCCACCAGCCAGGACCTCATCTCTTCTTGCAAGGGCTGATGATGACAAAACCCAAATACAAAGACTTGGGACATTTCCTGTGCCCTCCCCATCTGTCCCCTCACACCTTGGTCATGGCATTTCATCTCAGCCCCCTGCGAGAGGGCAAGGGGGAAGTTTGCTCCCACCAGCCTTCAGGATATGTTTTGCACTTTCCTCCTTCCACCTCCCACTTGCTGAGCAAACCTAGCCCACTCACTCCACCTGCCTCATAGATGAGCATCAAAGGTCCCCCTCAGTTGCCTACTCAAGGTCCTGCTGCAACACCACAAGCACGTCTGGATGTGGTTTCCCTTGGGAAGGCTTCAGATAATTGCTGCATTATCATGCCTCCTTTCTCAGCCCAGCTCCCCCTCTGCCTTTGCCTGCTCCCTTCCTCCCTGCCCACCCCTGGCCATGGTGTTACTGATGCTACTCTCCTCTGCCACCTCCATGCACTGCGGTGGTGTCTCCTGGACAGGAAGGGGACAGAGGAGGTGCTGTGACTGCATGCAGGGGAGGGCTGAAATATGAGGTCAGGAGGTAAGGAGAACAGCTTGGGTTTCCCCCTTATCTCCCACCTGAGTCTCTTATTGGAAGGGCTGAGGTCATGGGGAACAGCTCCAAACTGAATCAGTCCTTGAAGATTCCCACCATACAAAAAGGATAGAGGGGCCTGGCTGTAGGGGCTCAATCCTTTCTGCATCCCCTGGTTCCCTTCAGTCTGGATCTGAGCATGATTCACCACACAAACACCAGCAAGATTTCATGAAGTTGCACAGGAGACAGAAAATGTATGCAGAGTCCATAATGCTGTGGAAGTTAGCAGTGCTGGAAACAGGAAGGAAAGCAAACCATCCAGGAGTGTTTGTGAGAAGCACAAGGCTCAGGAGAGTGGGTAGGAGTTGATGTTTGCTGGTAAATCATACTGGGTTTCATGGGGATGCACCTAGGGCAGCCTTAAAACCCACCTATTAGTTCAATGGGATTTAATGTCTTCCAGTGAGTAAATACCACCTCATTTTGTTAGCACGAAGTGGTCCTCATCAAAGTATTGGCACAATTACAACATTTTTTCATAAATCCAGCAAATTGCAGTCTGCCTACAGTCATCCACTGGAGTCTTCCTTCTCTCACTTTAATTGAACTTCGTTGTGGTGGAGTGAAAGAGGATTACATTTTTTATTGCTGGGTGTGTTTTATGGGAGATCTGTCAGCTGGAAATGACAGCGCCAATTAAGGTTGCGTGTTTTCGTGTGAGTTGCAGAGTCTTAGAAAGTGCAAAAAAGAAGAGAGGGGGAAGAAGCAAGCCAAGCTGTTTATGGTTTCAGATCTGGGGAAGAAAAAGGTGGGAAGTATCTTGGTTGCTACTAGCAGCTGTGAGACTTGCCTGCCATCCTTTTTCCCGTCTGCCAAATCACACACATGTGCACTCCCCAAGATAAGCTTGGAGAAGATCAGAGGTTTATTTACCATTGCCCTAACTGCAACTTTCCCCAGCCACCCATGCAAGGCCCGTGACAGCACAGAAGCTATTGTGTGGTCTTCTCCTTTGTGTTTCCATAGGTGTGAAGCGAATGCCTCCCAGAGGGAGCTCATAGGGCTAGTGTCCCTTGGGTCTCTCTTTGTGATAGAAGTAGTTTGAAAAGACAGTGTTATGAGAGGAAAAGCCTGAAGCAGTCGCAGTCCAGGCTCCCTGGTAATATCTCATAATAAAGTGACTCTAATTCACCCAGCAAAGGAAAAAGAGTATGATGAGAGCTTGTCTTGAGGGCATCTTCATTTTATTGGAGAAGAAACAAGGGAAAGA
>NW_009927750.1:167721-180466 GCF_000696875.1 Nestor notabilis | reverse complement strand
GGAGGAAAAGATACTGTATTCCCAGGAAATCTTACTCCCTGGTATTTACTCTCCTGAGCCAGATGTCTGATGACAAAAGCAGCAGCAACCTCTTACAATTCAGAGGTAAAGCTTTACTTTGTGATCTGTGAGCACCCTGGATGCTCCCTGAGACTGCTGGCAGACTCTCCCTCCTTCCCTGTTGTGCCTCCACAGTCAGCACCTCTGCCTCTCTCCAGACCCCTCACATGAGTGCTATCAGCCAGCTTCACGGGCTAGAAGGCAAATCCAGCCAGCTCGTCTCAGGGGGAGGTGGGATGGAGGGTGGTGGAGTGCATTGAGAGACAGGCTGCTCCTCTTTGCGGGAGGGATGGGTGCTTGGAATTTATGCTGCTATACACAGAAAAAAAACACTTGGTCTCCACGTGCTTTGCTGCTCGGTGTGTGCTACCCCGCTGTTTCAAACATCCATCCGTCAACTCTCCCTTGACTCATCACTACAACATTGAAACGCATGGAGGAGTGAACACTCCCACATGGGGATGAGAGAAGGTCCTGTTTGCCATGACATGTCAAAATATTGCCTGCTGATACAGACAACTGGGTACAGCATTGCCTTGCTGCTGTGAACCGTCACTTCCAGCTCTGAGTTAAATGTCCATTTTTTATATCTCTCCCTGTGACAGAGCATATCCCCTTTGGCAGGCTCAGCTTGCTGTGGGCCAGAACAGGAGTTTGCCCTTACCAGGCCGATGGGACATTCTGCTTAGCAGGTCTTCACAGTTGCTGGCTATCATGAGTGGTGGAGGAAGAGTCCCTGTTGGAAAAGTGGGGGTGACGCCAGCTCACTCATCACTCCTTGCTTGGCTGCTTCTCTGCAATTCCATTGGAGCACTCTATTAATAGCCATATTTCCAAACAACACTGGCACTAATAATGATTTACTGGGACTTAAATGACACTGGCTGCTGGTGTTTGACCACCTGGCAGGAATTTTCATGTAGAAAGGACTAGAATGAATTATGTGTTAAAAGGGAGATGGACTTTGCCAGGCTTGTGTTTAAACAAGACGATGAAAAGTCTGATGAAAATTTATCTGCATGGTAAAATAGATGAATTAGCTGATTACCTTGAAGTCCAGGTGGCCCAAGGTATTCACTCTTACTTCCTAGGACTGGACAGCTCTGACTCTGTGCATTAGTGAAATAAGAAACATGGACAGTGGGATTGAGTGCACCTTCAGCAAGTTTGCTGATGACACCAAGCTGTGTGGTGTGGTCAGCATGCTGGAGGGAAGAGATGCCAGATCTTGACAGGCTGGAGGGGTGGATCCCTGTAAAACTCATGAAGATCAACAAGGCCAAGTGCAAGATCCTGCACATGGGTTGGGGCAATCCCAAGCACAGCTAAAGGCTGGGCACAGTATGGACTTGGAGCAGTCCTGAGGAGGACTTGGGGCTGTTGGTTGACAAGAAGCTCAACATGAGCAGGCAGTGTGCATTTGCAGCCCAGAAAGCCAACCGTGTCCTGGGCTGCATCAAAAAAAGCATGACCAGCAGGTCAATGTGGGTGATTCTCCATTTTTGTGAGACCCCACCTGGAGTATTGCATTCAGCTGTGGGCCCCCAACATAAGAAGGATGTGGACCTGTTGAAGTGTGTCCAGAGGAGGGCCACAAAGATGATCAGGCTCCTGTGAGATGATCTGAGAGACCTGGGCTTGTTCAGCCTGGAGAAGGCTCCAGGGAGACCTTAGAGTAGCTTCCAGTGCCTAAAGAGGTCCTACAAGAAATCTGGAGAGGGACTTTTTACAAGGGCATGTAATGATAACACAAGGGGGAATAGCTTTAAACTGAAAGAGAGATTTACATTAGATATTAGGAAGAAATTCTTCTTTATAACAGTGGTGAGGCACTGGAACAGGTTTCTCAGAGAAGTTGTGACAGTCCCATCCCTGGAAGATCAAGGCCAGGTTGAAAGGGACTTTGAGCAACCTGGTCTAGTAGAAGGTGTCCCTACCCATGGCAGGGGGTTTGGAACCAGATCCCCATATCTGGCAGGCCCATTAAGATGCTGAGGATACCGTAGAGGGTCTAAAATGGCTTAAGCAATTGGTTCCTGTCTGTTTCAAGTCAGTGTCTCCCTGCTTACTATCTTGTTTCAGCTTCTGCTGGATAACAGAGAGAGAGTAAAATCTAGAGAAGATATCATTGGCCAGAAAGGTAAAATATTCTAGTGACAGGAGTATTAAAGAGGTCAGACAAGAACATGCCAAGGTTCATTTCAATCAGAATCTTGTCTCTGATGATAGCAGATAATTTAGGAAAGTGAGACCCTTCCCTTGCCCCTAATCTTCTGTTGGGACTATTTCCAAACCTTTTTTCATCCCACAAAGGCTGTTCTTTGTAAATACATTGAAGCAGATTCCCCAGAAATAGGGCTTAGTATTTCCCCACCTTTTATATGTATTCCCATCCAATAAACACACTCTTAAAAAAATATATGGTTAACAGATTTAGAAAATAAATCAATCTAAGCACACGACTCCAGAACTGATTTTACAGCAACTTCTTTGAGTTTTGTGATGCAGCTTCACAAATGCATTTCTCTTCCCCTCAGAATAGTGGCATGTGCACACAGATCCCCAAGCAAGCATGGAACATCTCCTTCAAAACTGCCTCTGGTAAAATTTTGCTGGAAACATTCCAGGGGGAGAGTGCTTGCCGTGTGTTTCATGTCCCATGCAGCATGCAAGATGGAGTTATTTGTTTGTTGCTGCTTTGCCTTTGTTTGTGCAAACTGACGCCACAGGGACGTCTTTTGAGGGCATTTTTCAGCCAAGAAGATTATCACATATAAATACAGTGAAATAAATAGATTTATCACTAGGGTGACTTCAGGCTGTTCTATCTATCTATCTGTCCATCTATCTATCTAATATCTGTCTGCCTTTGTAGATAACAGAATAACAGAATTAAGTTCCTATCACTGACTAAAGCAGACACATTGGGTTTATCTTATTTTGGGTCTACACTGAAACTGTGAGCAAGAGCTGAGCTAATTAAATCAGGCAGATTTATTTGCCTCATGTACATGTTGGAGTTACTGCCCACAGCTGATCATCCTGCTCCTTTGCCAAAGGGCATTGCTGCTCTAGCTGAGGGACAGAAAGGCAGCTGGGATCCATAAGCCTTCCAATAACTAACTTCTGTCTGAAGAGGAACGTGATTCAGAGCCATGAGCTCCTGGCCCAAAGGGGAAACTTCCATCAGCTCTGAGGCAATGTGGGCTTTTGTCACTTTTCCCAAAGTATTTGCAACAGTGAAGAGGATTCTTTTTGTCTGGTTTTCTGTGTCATAAAAAATGATTTCTTAAGTGCTCAAAACCCATGTTTTTGACCTGTTTGGAATAGCCGGTATGAAGGTCATCAGAGCAATGATAGAAAAGAAGATGTTAGTATAGCCTCTGTCAGAAACTGATGCAGGTATTGGTCCTGATGATATGTGTGACCATGGATAAGTCACTTAAAAGAATGTTTGAAAACTGATCCATCAGAAGGTGGCTCCCAAATGACTGAGAATTAAAACTAAAATTAATACTCTGCTCCCAAGCTTACCTGTGCAGCCCCTTACATGCAAGTGAGAAAGCATAATGGGAGAAAATAAAGGTAGTAGCTGAACATGAAGTCCTGCTTGGTCTCTAATGGGCTGTGTCAAAAACCAAAATAGAAAAACCATACAAGCAGGCCTACGGATTAGTTTTTTCCCCAGAGTGATTGCATGTCCCTTCTGTTAAAAAGGTTCTTCAATTTTGATATGATAGTGTAGCTACATGTGCTAAGGGAATGGAGTCATTCCTCATCAATTGATGCATCCAAAAACGTTTCACCTGGTCCTAACCATGAGGTGAAAGGGGTTACATTAGACCTCAGAGGAAGAAGTGGTAATTTGCTAAGGTGCCATAATTATGTGCCCATATTTGTGGGCCCCCAGTGTACTTAAAGGCTTTGCTTTCATGGAAATCAGTGGGATTTTTGCATTTGAATAGATGTCAGGTACCTAATAAAGATCTTGGGGAGAGCCTTAATCTGTCTGATTCCTAGCTAAAAAGAGTTCTCCCAGAGATACCAGGAAAATGAATACAGGGAAGACTGTGACACACTCAGACAATTTGGCAATAGGTCTGTATGAATGTCTCAGACAAAAGACAATCCTTAGTTCTGTCTGGAAACAGGCACTATAAGAAGTTTCATGAGCATTTTGGGACTGATCAAGGTTAAGGCTGTAGTCTCCTAGCTTGAGAGAGCTAGGAAATAAAAGACAATCCAGATCTCCATCTCCTAAACAATAAAAGCATTTTCATGACTCTTTCTTTGCTACAGCAATTGCAAGAGTAGAAAGAAGTTAATCAGGGACTTACATTACAGTGAGCAACTGGATTCCAACTCATAAGAGGTGAAAGGTGCAAGGGAGAGAAAGGGTGATGGCTGGTGCAGGTCTCCTGGATTTCCCCACTTCATGATGCATGCACACAGACGTGTATTTTAAGTCAGCTCAATCACTGAAATAGTCTCATTTTTTGTTTGCACAAAAGCATGAATAAAATTACAGATTACATTATTACAGACATCAGTCATGCTTAAAAAAATGGCTAAAAATGAGACAGACAAAATTCATAGCTTAGAAGATACAGTGTTACTATGGTCTATTTTTCCATCACTGTCATTGCACTTATCAAACAGAGTCAAAACTGTTCATTTGCTCTTGTTAGACAAATACAAGTCTATGAAAGAAGCTCTTTTCCTAAGGACTTTTTCTTTTTTGCAATTTCTGAACTTTTCTTTCGTATTTCTTTCTTGAATTGGCAAAATGATGTGGAATGAGCAATTCCTTTAGATTATGAACTAAAAAATGACACAATAAATCAGATTTTTTAAATGCTTTGTTTAGATTTTAATTTTTAAATAAAATTGTTTCACAGTTTATAGTTTAAAATAAAAAAGAAAAAGAAAAAAGCCTAGAATATTTGGCAGTTACAACTTTCAATGCAAAATTTGGTAGTTCTAATTCTTTCCTTTTGAATAGTCTAAGCTAGAGATGAATTGGCATTTTTCTATTAAAAAAAAAGTCCAACCTGCTTCGCTATGTTCTTCTTGTACCTAAATCTTCAGTGACCTGTAACCCAAACCCTATGAAAATTATGATGTCCGGGGAAAGGAGAACCAGAAGGTCTTTAATGTCTTGACCTGACTACTCAAATGTCTAGGCCACCCCCACAGAGGTCACCCTAATCCTGTTTTTCTTAGACAAAACTGTGCACTACCCCCTGCTCTGGGTTTCAAGAGAAAGTACCTGGACATGAATAAATGATAGCTCTTGTTATAATAACCACTCTCATGGATCCCCTGCAGGTAGAGTGTGGTTGGTGATCCCAGAGGAGATTAGCTGTTGCTGATGATGCTGAAGTACAGGAGATGTACATGGCTTATCTCAGTCATTCAGTTTGTGTCTGAGATGAGGCACCAGATAAGGATGCAGAATTTGTGCAGACAGAGCTAAGCAACTGCATCATTAATAACCAGAGAGGAGGGGCTGACATTTATTTGCTCAAATATCCATAAACAAAGACTCTCAGAAAATGGTTGTTTTCAAATGAGTCATTGAATGGGCATGGCGGCTGAGCCTGTAGCAAATCCTCTGTGAGACACCCGGATTCTTGGTTAAGAACCTCTTTTTCTAGGAGGAAAGAAAAGCTCCAGATTCAACACGGTACTCCCCCATGTTGACAGGGATTTTATTTCTCCCTGCTGTGACCAGTGACACACTGAGGGTCAGAGCTAGAACTGTCTCTATGATGGTTAGATTCATGATCTCTATAATCATTTTCAAATCTAAAATGGAAATGTTTAAAAATGGAAATGTTGGGCAGTGTTGTCTCCTGATACATTTCCTGTGTTGTTTACACAGCTGCATCAGTGGACATTTGTAATTTAGAATACCCCAGGATTCCATGTAGACTTTGTCATCCCACTGGCAAGGTGGACCCAATCTGCTCTTTAAACCAATCCCCCTCCATTCATTCTTGATATAATTTCTTTCCAGTTTAGCAGCAGTCCCCAGGGAAGAACAGCAGGTAGCTATGTTAGGAGGGACTCTCTCTTGCTTTTTGCATGATCCTTCCTAGTATCACCCTTGCATTTGAAGCTCACTCCTCAAAATCAACTGAAGTACCATGAAGCATACATGTAGCTCTGTGGCTTTGCACGGCACATGTAACTGTATGGCTTTGCATAGCTGTCCAGAGAGCACAGAAACAGTTACTCAAGAGCCTGGACCAGACCCAAGAGAGATGGCAAAAAGAAAAAAAAAAAAAAAGGCTTTGATTTACTCCTACTCTTTATGTTCCAAGTTTCCCTCTGAAAACAAAGAGAGGTATATATGGGCTCTTGTCTTTGTGCAAGATATAAAAGCATTCTGATCTCTGCAAAGTGTCTGTTGTAAAGTTAAAGAAAGGACGCTTTGTGAACAACTGGTTGGTGCATGTTCTTAAAAATAAAACCTCAGAGAAAACTTGGCTTCCATGAAATATAGGTACGACCAACAGATCCCAATGTGTCCAGCACAGGCAAGGGGGAGTGATCTGATCAGGAGGGCATTTTTATTCCTTTTGAGACACCAGTTCGATTCTTAAATGTCCCTCTGGCTGGCAAGCTTCAGCAGGGTACGAAGTGTCCTTCTGAGAAGTGCGTTCAAGAACCACCTCTGATGCCTCAAGGACTGGTGCTGGAAACTCCCATGAAGACAATCTATACTGTTTGTGGAACCACCATCAAAATGCGTGGTCCCATGGGGTTTGCTGGCTGGTAGAGGAAATACCACAGCAGTGTTTGGCAGCTGGTGACTATAACATGCAGTGCTGGCCACCTTGCTGGTTTAGTAGATAGATCCTTCTCCATAAAGCCCTTTCTCTGCTGCAGCTCCTCAGGAAGTGAGGACCAGTTTAGGGGTGAAGCCTTTGTGAGTTAAGTCCACACTACAGTCAGAAGTGTGACAGCTCATGTAGATACATCTGTCTGGGCTTGGTACAACCTTGGTGAATGCTGCTAGCATTAACTGGTGAAATATAAGCTCAGGAATGGCTGTAGAACAAAAAGGATTTAGGAGGAAACCTCAGGTAGTAGAATATATGGAGTATCTTGCTTGTATGGTTATCATCTCCACAGTGCCCAGGTGAGCTAATGTGCAACTTTCTGCACCTACCCAAGAAGTTCACTGTCTCTCATTTGCCTGCCACATAATCCAGCATAAACTCATGTTCAAAAAATACAGAGGGCATGAGTAAATTAAATCACAATTATGAGGTGAGCTGGTTTTGTACACATGAAATGCACAACAGTTTCTTGTTCTCCCTTACAAGTATGTCTGAAATGCTACAAATTAAAACAAGAGATGTAAATAACATATTATTGAACCTAACTCTTTTTGTGAGTGCAGAAAATTTTATTCAAATGTGCTGAAGGTTTGGACAAGCTTCAGTGTAATATTGCGTGCAGCTACATGGGTGCATTAGTTGGGATCAGGAAATTCGTGTCAGCCATTCTCACTCACCCACTTTTCCACATGAAAATTTTGGTTTCTGTCACAGAGTGGTCTCAGACGAAGCTAAGCAGAAGTGAACCTAGTACTCTCCATCCACACTAGAACATTTCTGTCCACGGAGCCAAGCTAGAAGTAGTCAGAGGGAAAACATCAAGAATGTGTACAGTGTGGATGTTACATGCTGTGGGTGTTGGCTTCTCTGCACCAGCTGTTGTGTGCTACAGATTTGCTCTTGGTGTGCCTCTCTACCCAGATGTAGACACAGCTTGTGCTAGCATTCTTGGTAAGAGGGTTGTCTTATTTCCTTAGAAATATGCTCATGATCCTGATTCCACATTACAATTTCTGGGAATACATCAATCCCAATGTCTTGGTTCAACTCATTTCAGTGAGAGTGGAAAGAGAAATGAGACCTGCGATGCTAGACATAAGTATAAACCCACCACTGACTCTGCATGGCTTCGCTGTCATCTTGCATTGACAGACCATCTGTGTCAGCAGTATACAGGATTTAAGTGACTGGAGAATTCAAACCTAAACAAGTATTTATTGCTGCTGATTTTAGAGGACCAGTGTTCAGATACTAGACAAACACAAAACATATTGAATAAAAGTGGTTTGGAAATTTCCCAAGAAAATATCTTTTCTCTCATAAAATATCATAGAATAACAATGCAGGGAAATAGAAAAACTCCAGGCACACACATGGATTTTGATGAATGTCTATTTCAAGATAAGTTTTTGTTTAAACAAACATTTACTGGTTAGACACTAAATTTTTAGATGTCCCATTTTTTAAAAATGTAACTTAATTTTTTATAGTAGACATTATAAAAGGAACATCAAAACTACAAAAAAAAAAAAAAAAGTGGTTGTTTTTTTTCTCTCCTCTCCCTGAAATGGAATACTGATGCAGGGCTACAAGACTTCTTCTTCAGAAGAAACTTTCAGATTCCACCCCTTCCTTTAAAACCCTACCCATGGAAACTCCACTATTTAATACTCAAATATCAACTGCTGATTCCCTCCTTATAGCAGTAGAATGACATGTTCATTGGCCTAGAAGCTTATGGTTGTCTGGAACATGAGCTGGTTAATGAAATATTTAACTCACATAATTTAAGAGAAGCCCCAAATATAAGAAAAGGTGTTGACGATGCCAACCAAGGCTTCTATTTACAGATCAGCTGCTTGTGGGGATGCAGTGTTTCTTCAAGAAAATAAGAAGAGTGAGGAAATGGATTTTTCTCTGTGAGAGAAGAAAGAGTTACTTGATGACATAGAGCTGGATGGGGTCCAAGAGGATTACCAGCAAGAAGGGGCTCTAGTTTAGTGCTGCTATCTTTGTTCCAACTTTTGCTCTGAAAACAAAAAGAGAAAATATACAGGCTCACGGCTATGCGTAACATATAAAAGCATTTTTATATCTGCAGAGCCCTCACTGCAGAATTAAATAATGAAGGCTTTGTGAGCAATCAGTTGGTATGTGTTCTTAAAATTAGCTGCATCACAGACAAATCGGCTTTTGTTGAGGAGTTGGGCAAGCCACATGACCAAGTCAGTCAGGAGAGGTGATGATAAAGATATTGGCCTGTTACTGTGTTGTGAAACTTCATGCAATATTGCCATTCTCTGTTCTGGGACCTTAGCAAGTCAGCAGCTAAAAAGAACCAGATTTGGTCAGGTGTGCTGGGTATTTTTAATCCCAGGACAGGAAGAGAGAGGAACAAGTCATTGCTGAATATGGCACCCATCATTCCACAATAAGCATGTTCAAGAAGTAAAACACTTTGTCTATACATCGGCATTATACCTTCCCTCCATAACTACAATCCATTTTAACAGCCTTACTGCCTTGTTTATAAGAGATAGCAAAATAAATCTTAAATGCCAAATTCTTCTCAGATAGCTAATATGCTAGCAATTATCTTAATGTCTACATAACTACAGCTTAGCTTAGAGAGGAGGGATAGAGTTAACTCTTGTGCATGCAAGCAGCATCTTGAAGGCTTCTCTGCCCATCTTAACACTATAGAGGTGGGCTGGTGATTTAATGAACATCTGTCTTGTGACCACATGAATCTGTTCTCCATTTGATTTTCTGATGGGTGAGGTATGTTCTGGCTCTATTCTGATAGTTATTGAGCAGAAGATATGATGCCTAGACAAATATCTGCTCTCCAGAAATTCCCATGAGGGGCTGAATAAGAATGAGCACAAGCAGCGGGATCTAGGCAGGTAGTTTCCCTTTGAGTTTCTCCTAATGAACTCATAGTTTCTGCTCTTACATAGTTATTGGTGTTTGAATGCAATAAAGACCATGTCCACTAACCAGCCTGTTGCACTAACAAAGATTGATGATTTCTACTCATGTTTCTTCCTTCTTGGATGTATGATTTATTCTGAGGAACTAACTGAATTTGTGCGGTATTCCAAGGCTGAGATTTTGCTTCTCAGCCAGAGACTCCTTTTCCACTGTTACACCTTTGCTCTAGGCTCTCTCTAACAGTGCTAGTACTAGTAGCACAGAGGGTTTATATGTGTTTATTACATATGTATGTGCTAATGTTAGTGGTTGTGGATGCTATTCAAGGCTGCAAGCAGAAATTTGAGAATGGATGGCCTAAATTTTTTTTTGTGTTTTGCCTGTTTCTGTGTGAGTGTGTTAGTAATGTTAGACTTAATTTAGTATAATTTAATTTATTAAAATCAGGAAATTTACCTTGTGCCTGACAGTAACAATACTGGTGGAATGTGACCCAAAAGTCATTCCTGGATAAAGCATGAACGCACAACATGTGAAACGAGGTTTCAGTGCCCGGTAACAGCTGGCTGAGGTTCTTCACTGTTTTGTCTTTTGATGGGTGCTTTGAGAAGGCCAGGCAGTTTCATCAGTCCTGGCTCCTGGCTCCTACTCTTAAGAAACTCCATAAGATGACGTTCCAGCTTACACCCCATCTGCGTATTAGGTGATGTAGGGTGGCAGGTCAGCTTGCCCAAATTGTTCCTCTCTCCAGAGGCAGCTGGGCCCTTGCTCTGAGTGCCCACTCAGCCTGACAGGAAGATGAATGAGAACATTTGCAAATTTTTGTCTCATACAATGTATTCCCGGCTTCCTTCCAGCCCTGATTTTGAAACTGGCATGTGACTGGTTCAGTTGAGTCTTCCCATGTCTTTCTAACATTCCTTTTCAATTTGGGCATATTGTTCTGCTTGGTGATAGTGGCTCTGATAATTGCATGAGTCAGCCATTTTGCGCAGTTTGGCAATATACTGATCTATTGTTTTTTCAGCTCCTTGGACCATGTTCCTGATTCTGTGGGCTGAAATCACTTCTAGGATTTTACAGAGTCCTTCCTGCTCTGCTCTTGTCCCCACCAAATACTACAATTGCATATGGTGGACCTTATCTTAAAGAACTAAAACCATGCCTGGTTGAATTTCATTTTCTTAGGCATTTGCTATTAGCTGTTTTCAGTTCTATCTTGCAGCCAAAAGGGTACCGAGCTACCACAGCCACTTTCACAAGTGAGACAGTGCTGTGTCCTCAACCTTGCCCATTTTTCTATTTCCTTCTCTTTCTTTGTATGACATCATTAGTTTCTTGTGCTTGTGAGTCCCTTTTTCTCACTCCACCACCCTCCATGATCCAGTACAAAAGGTGACTACCCACAGAGAGCTGAAAGAGTTGCTCATGACTGTTTAAGTGTGTCCTTAATTATTACAGAAGTGCTCCCTTGAACTAAGTAATTTGCAGTTATTAATTCATGCTATTAAGCTAGCTGTGAAGAAAGGATGGCTTGCTGTTATTTTGCATTTGTTTGATTGGCACCTTATTTGAATGTAGGTTTTATCAAGTTTTATCTTGAGTTGAGTGACATAGCTAATTATACCTGTTTTCACAAGCTTCAAGATCCAGTCTGAAGGAGAGTGAGCATATAAAGCATCAGTCTCTAGAGATAAATGCTTGGTTTTGCAAAATGTTTGAGCATATGGCTTTGAAATGTGACTTCTTCTAGTAAAAGTCATATCATAGGAAGACTCTGTGAGCAGCCAACAGGTTTTTTGTGCCTATTATGCTTAGTAATCCAGAGAGAAGTGAAAGGGGTAGATCCAGTGGGACATGTCCTAGCACAGAGGGAAGAGCTGAGCAATTATGATCTTTTGCAGGACATGCTGTGCTCTTTCTCTTCCCTTCATGGAGCTTGGAAGACCTAGGAATCCAGGGTTATGTTGACTGTTGGAAGGGAGATCTGAGGGGTCCAGATCAAATCTCTTCACAGAAACTAAACTAATAATAGAGACGAGCATATGTAGGAAGTTCTTCCTACACAGCCTGGTCAGGGATAACCGAAGAATCCGGAGTAGAGAAAAGCTTCTTAGAATCTGACCCAGGCAAATGTGCCTCCTCCATTAGACCACATGTAGAACTAAAACTTTATGTAAATCTATAGAACAAGCTTCTCATAAAAGACTGCATTTCTCTATTCCTGCATGCCAGGTCATCTAATGGCAGGTGTTAACTGGTAAGAAGAATAATTTTCAGTCAATGCCTGGATGACTCATCAGCACAGCAGGTCAGAGACCTGAGGGCTGTAGATTGGCTTTAAGAAGAGCTGAGATAATTTCATGACCTGTGAAAGCATTTGCCTGGCTATTCCTGTATAATCAGTAAGAGAAGGGTAATCAAAGCTTGTTCCTTGGGGCACCAGCTAATGATGCTAATTAGCACACAGCCAAGGCTTTGCTGAAAGCATTACACCCATGCATGTGCTAATTAATTAGCTGATTGTCTGGAGGAAGGTGTTCCCCTCACCTTCTCCCTCTCCTGAAAGATTATGCAGTGGGAAGGGGGATTTTATACTTGCTCATAAAATAGATGCCACTGTGGAGCAGTCCAGCGTGGTGAGTTTGTAAAGCTTCTCCAGTAATGTGTATCTGTGCTGAGGTTTAAAGAGATCCTTCAAACTACTCGTCCAAGTTGTATCTCAGTGCACTGGGGGACAAAGATAATGTTATTAGTTTTTTGGTCTGTGTGTCCTCTAGAAAAGGACTGGTGCCAAAGCCACCTGTGTCTGGCCCTCTGTGTATACTCAAGCAAGTTGAAACTAGCAAGGATACTCAAGTGAAGTCACACTCCTGAGCTTCTGGGAAGAGAGGTTTGTGTGA